>NC_050535.1:3263132-3318488 GCF_002922805.2 Oryzias melastigma | reverse complement strand
ATATATATATATATATATATATATATATAATTTAACAACTAGTCATTTTGAATGTAATCTTTGACTATCTTTTTACTTAACAGACTTTTTAAATTATTGACCAAAAACACAACAAACTTAAAGACTTTTTCTAAATTTCAATTCTAGCAATAAACTAAAATAAACAAAATACAAGAAAAAACACTAACTCCCATGATGCACCTTGTCTTCTGCTTACCTACAATAAGCAGAGGTTTCACTATGACTTGTACTGAAGACTCTCCATCTCTCAGCTCTGTAAAATACTCTGTGTTCATTTTAAAGCGACTCAGCGCCCTCGCCGCTTCACACCCGCGGCTGCCATGTTGTCTGGAGTGATGACACTCATTGATTAAAACGAGTCCTGTTTACAGAAGCAGATGCCCTCCAACCATATCATGTTCGTTTAGGAAAAGGGTATGACTGAATAGCTGCAGGGATCATATTGAAATTGTTTCAAGTAGGGTCTCACGTTCTGGCCAACTGTTCCCCACATGGTTAATCTTGTATGTGGGAAACTGCCCCATTTAAATGCTGCAAATCTTTATACTTTATGTCTCCAGCATCTAAAAAACCACATTAAAGTAAGGTTTATGGTACTAGAGTATTACATGTTTAAGTAGCAACATATGACAAAACAAATCACAAAAATGTTTAGAAATCACAGCATCATAAATGCAGTTTTGTAAGTATATAAATCAAACGTATTACCAGTCCCAGAGTTATATAATTTTAGTACAAATCCATTTATAAAAGCACTACTAATGAAGACTAGTAGTCTGCAAATTCCTCTTAATCAAAAACTAAACTCAGAACTATTTCAGACACAGCAAAGCCCAGAAATCTTTTTTATTGTGCGTCTTCAGATATCATGAATCTCCGTGTATGTGCTGCATATGGGCGAGCCGAGCTCCAATAACTGGGTACTTAATATATTTGCTGGCTCGGGAGCTCAAAGAGCCTGTAAATATATTAGAAATGTCCCAAAAAAAAGATGTATTTTCCTCATTTCTTCATCAGCAAATATTTCTTTCAGACTTCTGCCCATCGGGAGATGGTTTAGCAGCACGCTCAAGCTAATGCTGCAAATTACACATGACAGAAGCAATTTTGGGGTATTTTCTTACACACGACCCAAAGAAAGTCTCATGAATTAGATAAAGCAAGGGAATATTGAAAGTCGGATGATTTCTCTGCCAATTCAGCAGCTTTAATTGATAATGGATTTTTTTTTCCTTTTCCCTTTTGTGTGTATTCTGGGAAAGCACATTGATTGGAGCAAAAAGCACCAGAAGAAATGTGTGCCTTCACACTGAACTGCAAACCACAAAAACATGGAGCTACACGTTTATTTGCACTTGTTGGAGTCCTACCTCTCGCAGGCAGCCCATGAAATTGTTGCTGACTGGAGATCCCGGCAGGTCTGCAGTGCTCGGGCTCCCGCCCACATAGAAGAAATCATCAGAGCCCAGCATGGTGTAGTCTTCCTGGGTGTAGCCAGTTGTGGTGAGGATCCCATCGACGGAGATTGTCACCTGTCGGGGGGTAACACATAGCCAAAGCCATGCCATTACACTCTGAGGTTTGACCCTATGCTGCTTTTCAAAACAAACTTCCTTCCTTGGTCTGCATTGGAAGAGAGTCTTTATAAAGGTTGTAATTAGAATCCACACTGCAGTTTTTATTTATTTTTTAGCCATTCGGAACCTTAAAGAAATTGTTTTGGACCAGACAGCGTTTGGATTTTGTTAATGCTAAAGGATTCACAGGACAGGTAAAGAAAATATGGCAGAGGCATATTTTCTTTATCTTCGATGGGGGTAAGAATGGATCCTAGGTTTGATTATAGAACTTCAGGTTGGGGGGAGGGTTAGTACAATGTTCAAACCAAGGACAAATTGATTCCACTTGTCTTAGGTTTCGGGATTTAACTCTTACTGCAGACACACATGTACAGTACATCTATTAGCACAAACACACACTTTCCACACCGCACCGACAGACTCACCCACTCTCCTTTCTGTCGTCCACAGATCTACATATATAAATCCACACACATGCAAACAGAGGGAGGTTTTTTCACACCACACTGATGTGCAAACCAAGGGCATGGCTCTTCGAAGGTAAATTAAACACACTTTACTGGACATGTAATGGAGTAGGTGGGTCGGTGGTGCCATTCAAATCTGGAGCATGCAACACGGGGTTTAAAGGCTCATGCGCAGTCGAGGTCAGGGTCCGTAGTCAAACGCATTCTCAGAACAGCAGAAGCTGATCTCAGATTGGAGTTAGGGTCCACGGACCAAAACCATCCTAGATCAGTGTGCGTGTTCTTCGAAATGTTTGCATATGGGCCCGTAGGTTGTCGAACTTAGCACCAACACACCAACAACTCTCACCAGCATGCTACAAAACCACACAGGGAGGGGGGAGTGAGTGACGGGTGGAAAGTGAGTTGATGGATTAGAGTGTTAGTGGTTATTGTGGATGGTAGGGTTATATGACCTCAGGATGTGACAGGTCAATGAAGTGTGGGCATGCCATGCGCCATAGTGACTTGGAAACAACTGTCAGAGCTCCCGCAATGAAGGCAAAGGGTCGCCATTTTTTTTTTTTTTTTTTTGTAGCTTCTCTTGAAGGGCTCGGTGTCGAGTTTACCATCTTGGGGATTGTGGTAAGCTTCTGTCAGTTCTGGACGACAGTCCTCACAAAAAATGGGGACTTTTGTGTGAAAAAGTAAAATAAAAAGTAAGTTGCCCCCCGGCAAAGGCAACAAGGTCAAATTGTTATTTTGCTTTATTTTTTAACAGGTTGGAAATCTGCTGTAATGTGTAGGAAACAAGAAGAAAAAAGTAAAAGCCAAAGTGAAAAAAAACAGAATGGGGTATTGTGGGGTAAAGAAGGGGTTGTCGGCAGGTCAGGGGGAGAAATTGAGAAGAAGCGAAGAAAGAATTGCCTGGTAATACAAACCCATCTCCTCATTTTTTGATAAGAGTGTCTAGGATGGAACTCAAAGAGAACGAATAAAAGAAGAGAGGGGGAGGGGACACACGGCAAACCCAAAAAAAAGACAATAAGAATGATATCTACCAGACAATGTAGTTTGTTTACCATAGCGTGTCCAATGCCTGATTGCTTTCCAGAAAAAGGGGAAGAAAGGAAATCAACAGAATAGTGAACAAAAAAGGTTGTTAATAAGGATGGACAAAAAACAAACCAAAAAAACTAAAGCAACAATGAAGAATTAGGATGTTAGTTAGTACATTAGTTGGTTAGATACTGGTTAGTAGTAAAATGGCTTTAATCATGAATGAGTTAGTTGTGGATAAACAATACACGATTCGCCGGAGATCCATTAGGTCATCCTGGGCAAATGTTTAGCATCAGAGTCCTGCGTGACGTAAAATCTGAAGATACTGTCTGGTATCTTTAGATAAAAATTTGCACAGGGTGTCTTGGATTCCAACAAAACTTGTAATGTTTTTCCATCTTTGGTCTAACAAAGCGTGTCTTTCGAAAAGGAAAGAAAGCAACGGCGAAAGTCAAACCTATAGAGAGTAGTCACAGGTAAGCAACCCTTCAATCAAGACTGACTTCATCACCTGTCTTAACCTGCTTATAAATTACAAACTACCGAAGTAAGGAGGGTCAGAAAATTGACACTTACTTGTTGTGCTGATTTGAAAGCAATACTAAATGCCGTCTTACCTGACAAACTAAAGGTCGACTGAGACAAGAACAAGCCCACACTGACAAGCTGGAGTTACTACGATACACAGTAGAGCCTTTAGACTATTAACTCAATCTTTTATGCTCCTCGTGGACCTAAATGGTTCATTCAAACCATTCTGAATCATATTAATCAGACTAACTCTTAATCTCAATAGGACAGATTTAACAAACATTAAAAATCAGCAAGATAGCCACAAATTCTAATAGAAAAATCAGCTTGGCAGAGTTTAAAGAAAAAATATCACTTTAAAATGAAAACAGGAGATATGCCAATAAAGAAGCAAGAATGTAAAACCCAGCAAAAAGAAATCGGAAAATCCGTCTCCTGCTCCAGAACTGCTTGTACTTCCATCGGTTTTTGATGAGATAAAACAAGATAGTGAATACAAATAAAAGAAAACAAACACAAAACATGTCACCGTTGAGATAAAACGGTATGTATCTCCTTAATGTTTCTGAACTGAATCAATGGAATGGCAACCAATCAGAAAGAAAGTGACAATCTTTATGGAAGCTTCCTCTCCAAAGCTCTTGGAAGCAGCAAATCTACAGCAAAAAACAAAGAAAAATTCATCTCCACACTCTATCACTGTTGTCTACGACTACCTGTCTCAAGTTGCGTGTCACTTTGATGTCGTGCCAGGAGTTGTCATTGAATTTTCCGTTGACTGGCTCAACGATGGCCTCAAAAGCCCCAGAGCCCAGATTGATGACAAGGGAAACTGCCCCATCTTTCAGCGCCAGGTTGACATAGTCAGCAGATTTTCCCGTGTGGAGGAGCAGGCCGTTCCGTTGCCAGGTCTTGAATGACAGCGTGATTTCGTCACTGCTGCTCTGGATGGGGTTCTGGGACAAGTCGTAGCAGAAGTACTCGGAGCCGCGGAACGTGGCCACATTTTCTTCTCTCACTGAAACGACAAAAGCAAACAGCCATAAGGATATTGAGCCATAAACATGTTAATAAAAAAAACACTCCCAACTACAAAAGGGATCTAGCTTGCACAGAAATGAGCAGGAGCCCACACACATTAAACTGCTCACCATAATTAGAGTTGCAGAGATCTCATTATTCACCTGAGATCATAAAATCCTCCCGGTATGACTGGATTTGGGTTTCACATACAGACCGAGACAGACAAGAGTGCTTATGATGGAACACTATTCCCTGCTAATGGCGCACATAAATCAAACACTGTCTGATTTAAGAGTTCTATATCACTACTGTTGCAAAGTGGCTTCCTGAGTACTTGTACTTTGTATGGGCAGGTAGGGTAAGGTGAGCCTCAAGTTCAAGAATGAGAGCAAAAATAAAGATGCTGGGCTGACAAAAAATAAACTAGTGGGTCGAGGGGCCTAAAGTCAGTTATTAACACTTCCAGAACTATATCTCATACCTCAGCAACAACTGCCCTTATGGGTTGATGTTGTTTGTCCGCGGGTGAAAAATAGGCAAAAACTGTACGGGGCATGCTGTGGGGGACAGGTTATACAACATGCAAGAGTAAGTAAGGGTGAAGTAGATGAACACTGTGCAAGTACACTGCTAGTGCTGTTCAAGGGATAAGTGCATGCTGCTTGAGTGTATGTTATTTGCTCACTGCGGAACAGTTTTGTTTCGTGCTTCCAGCCTGTTGGAATTTAGGAAATTAGACAGAGTAAAGTTTGTGTTTGGCATCCTTTGGAAGTCCTACAGGCATATCACCAGCACACCCTATGCATGCAGCATTTTTGCCCAGTCAGTAAGAGAACAATACTTGCACCAGAGTGGCATAATGGCTCCATACAACAGCATCGTGTGTATGTCATAGGTACGTGTGACTTCCATTAGCCTCAAAAATACCTAACAAATTCACACGGATGGCAATGGTACATTCCTTTTTCTCCTAAGAAGGCCATATGAGCAACATAGAAACTGCACATCTGGGCTCCTTTTGAGTTACGGCTGCACTTGTCCACGACCCTCCACAGGTTCGGACAACCCAAAAACCAGCAACACTCTTTGGCACAATATGGAACAGAGTGGTCAGTTGACCAATTCTGTTCCCACATTTAACAGAACTTTGCACTTGGGTTCCTGAATACAGAAAATGATAAATATAAGACAATGATGAGAGTGGGAGCTAAGGTTTTCAAGTGAAGAGAAAAAAAAAAACCTACAATGGTCTAAAACCAAAACAGGAGACCTAAAATTGTCTAAAAACCAAACCTACAATGGTCTAAAAACCAACCCTACAATGGTCTAAAAACTAAACCTACAATGGTCTACAAAATAAACCTACAATGGTCTAAAAACTAAGCCTACAATGGTCTAAAAACTAAACCTACAATAGTCTAAAAACCAAACCTACAATGGTCTAAAAAATAAACCTACAATGGTCTAAAAACCAAACCTACAATGGTCTAAAAACCAAACCTACAATGGTCTAAAACCAAAACAGGAGACCTACAATGGTCTAAAAACTAAACCTACAATGGTCTAAAAAATAAACCTACAATGGTCTAAAAACTAAACCTACTATGGTCTAAAAACCAAACCTTCAATAGTCTAAAAAATAAACCTACAATGGTTTAAAAACCAAACCTACAATGGTCTAAAACCAAAACAGGAGACCTACAATGGTCTAAAAACTAAACCTACAATGGTCTAAAAAATAAACCTACAATAGTCTAAAAACTAAACCTACTATAGTCTAAAGACAAACCTGCTATAGTCCAAAATCTAAACCTACTATGGTCTAAAAACCTAACCTACAATGTAAAATGAGATGCTTTTTTCGGTCACAGAAATTCTTTAGTCAGCTTCAAAACCCAAACCTTCAAATGACACACAGAAGCAAGTGGAAACAGTACCAGAGACAACAAAGAGGCAGCGAAAGCCCTCGTTCCTGTGCCAGCAGAATAAATAGAAACCCTTTATCAACACTGAAACAGCACAGCATGGAGGCACAGGAGTTTACATTCAAGGCGCGCTTCATGAATCTTCATTGGATCCAATCTGAGAAAATGAAGTTTCATCTACAGCATAGGGAAGTCAGCTGATTACATTCATAACATTTTTTCTATTTCATTTGTTTTGAATATAAAACGAACAATGAAGATTGAATAAATGAAGTGCTGCAATTGATCAAAATATATGTCAGTTGCACCATTTCTGCTGAAGCCATTTTTTTTCCAACAGTCTGTCAGATGTTTAATCAAATATTGATGAACAACTCCACTGTGAAGCTCAGTGCTGCAGCCGGTGTCATTTACATCTGGACTAGTGTAGCCAAACATTAGAGAAAAATGATGAGATGGATGTAATTATTGTTCTTGTGGGCACGCTTTCACAAAGGTCTCTGGTAATGCTGATGGACTGAAGCAGATTTTCTTTCAGAAGTGAAACAAACTCCAAATACTGGATTTCTAAATAAAAGTTTTCCCTAGTTACTCATGTTTTCTATCTCAATATTAAAGAGGAATATTAACTGAAAGAAGCAACAGGTTTATGGAGTTTCAAGGGCATCAACTGAAGTGAAACAGGCTCGATTTAACCAAGTTTTCTGCTTAACGTTTTAGGATTTTTGCACGTTCACCTGACTATTGTCAACCGAAACGCAACTGTAGCATTTCTTCATTTTAGTTAAATCTACTCGTAACTATGGATGCCACAATTCTTAGTTTAATACCAAACGCCATTTGAACTGAATTGTGGGTAAAGAGAATCGTGTCAACCCTATTGCGTGTCACCATCTTCCAGTTGAGTATGAAACACATATTTTCCCAACTATGAAAAAGATTCATCATGACCCACAGGACCAAATTGCTTTAGCAATTCTTATTTTTTACTACATATTTGACTGAATAATTTGAACCCGTGACATACTCAAAAACTAGCCAAAATTTGCACACACCTAGTACCCAATGAAATGACATCACATTTGGGAAGAACTGTCAAAAGTATCGGGGATATAGAAAGGAGATTTTGAGATTCTTATGGGATGGACACTGGACCAATGGCTTGGCAGCCATTTTGTGGCAAAGTGTGAAATTTTGCAATTCTAGCATATCAGAAAAGAAAACGTTTGTTTGATTGATCTTCACGAAATTTAGCACAGAAACCAACAGGCTAAGTCTACAACTACAACCAAAGTTTTGTTGATCTTTGACCTCAGGAAGAGGCCGCCATCTAGAATCTTCTAAAAATGTCTTTAAGTACCTTAAACAAGACTAAACTGCTTCTAGTGATTTCAATCACCTCCTGACTCCTCGAGCATCATTGAGAAGCAACCTGGGAAAGATGCTGGAATTAGAAGTTGTCGATTTTAAATGGTGTTAGAGTAGCGAGCTCACAAAAGACACGTTTGTCTACTGCTCACACAATTTTTACCAGAATGTTGTGAACATTTAATACATGATCCATTGGCTCAAGCTAAACCAAACAATACGACAAACGATTTGAACATATTAGGGATGTGGGCGTGGCTTTTAAAAAACATCTGTTGCCAAGGAAATCCAAAAATGTACTTTTGCCAATTCTTCTCAAAATGTCATTGACCTGTTTGTCACCCCTAGGCGACCAAAACATAAAATGGTTGCTATGGAGATTAAACCAACATAAAGGCCGCAATTTTGAAAAAAAGTAGAGTTTTGTTTTGATGAATTGCATCAGGGTTAATTAAAGCTAACTGAAAGGTTTTTCTTTAATTGCTCATTAGCATATATTTATATGTATATATATACTGTGTGTATATATATATATATATATATATATATATATATATATATATATATATATATATATAATTTCTGAATTTTGGGGGGTTTTTTGTTGCCTAAAATACACAAATCATATATCAAGCTGAAACAAAACTGTGACTTCAAAAAATTGAGGTTTGAACCAAATCATGGGGAAACTGACTCATTATATCCGTAGTCTTAATTAAATCCAGATGAGAGCTCCGTCGCACATTTCTAGTGCTCATCAATACTTAGAAATGTGTTATCCCCTTTTAGCACTCATCAGACAGGAAAAGAATGTGTTTGCTATAAGAAAAGCCAGAAAATAATATCTGCGTGTACCCTGTTGGTTGTTTAGTTACTTACTGATAAAAAGTGTTACATGAGTCACGTAATACAATGCTTAGAAAGGGTTACCACAAATATCGTTTTTCACAAATGAGTAATACATATTCAAAAACAATCCAATTGCTTCTAAATTACACAACTATCAAAGAATCATTGCTTTTCTGAATAATGGAGAAAGCAAATTGATATATTATAATATTTGCACACCTCAGCAATATCAAGTTTCTGGTAAGTGTATACTGATCCATAAAAATGGAGAAACATATTGCCTGTTGAGACATGTTGTGCACAGATCTGTGGCTTTCATATCGATCATGCAGCGGAGTCGTTTTTCCTGACTTTTCGCCAGAGTCATCAATATTCCATTTGTGTGCGGCTTTGGCCAAGCACTGGGAGCTACAGTTCGATTTCAAAATCCACTGGAAGCAATTAGCTCCTTCATTATCATCAACCATTGACTAACCTCACCCCTCCTCCCCCAGCACACACACACATTAGCCATGCACATCCGTGCAGTCGGATTTCCTTTCCTCCTCCTGAGCCTTTAAACCCCTCGCAGGGTTCTCTGGTCTCTAACCTTCTGCCACCTAAAGGTCACAGCAGACAGCACAGTTTCATGCTAACGTGGGAGAAATAAGTCTTGATAGATAATCAAACTTGTTTGATAAAAGGGTAACAGACACTGCTGAGGTGGAGAAGAAACAGCTGCACAAATTGGCGTCGATGCGAGTCCACAAAACCGTCTTTAATAAATTACATTTTGTCTGTAAATAAAATATTCACTGGAAAAAACGCAGGTTTGAACCACATTTGTTGGTGAAAGATACAATCTGCTTTTAGCTGGTGGTCTTTACCGAGGACAGGTCAAGGACAAAGATCGCTGCGGGGTTGTGGCATCACTCCACAATAGTGAGGAGCAATCAGGCGCTTTTCACAGGTTTCAGTTCTTCATCTGATCTTTCGACTGTTCTTGATCTGAGATGAGCAGCGGAAAGGTCTCCGAGATCAACCTTTAAAGTCCAATCGTCCCGAAGAACAGAATCCTGTGAGAACACGACCTGCATGACTGACAATCTCCACGGAGATTTCTCGGATTTTCTTAGAAAAATTACTGAAATGATTTGAAAGAAATCTGAAATGAAGTTAAAATGATTTATGTGCAACCTAAAAACTCCATGGTGTAACCATTGATAAATTTGGAGCAACAGGGTTTCTCTTGAAAGGTAGCTGCATACAGAGGAAATATGTGAAATAATGTGTCAGAGAGTTACGTGAGGTTCACACTGGACGCGGCATCCGCTCTCTCTTGCAATTCACACCGTACACGCATTTCTCCGCGACGGACAACAGATGCTTCTGCTAGAGCTTTTTTTTGTTTGTTTTTACCACTATGGGTAAGCTAATAACCTAAAAATATTACCCCATGTTTCTGCTAACAAGAAGCAAGTTGTTAGTAGGCCTACATTAGTGGTCTGCAACCTGAACCTCTTTGATTGAAGAATCATAACATGCTTTTAATTTTAAATATAGAATATTTTTTGGACTATACACCACATCTAGCTAAACAAAACAGTCAAATAAGTGAAACTAAATTCTATTCATTTACAAACAGTTTAGGCTCCTGACTACAATACCCATAATGCTCCAACAATCCATCGATTGATTTGGGTTTGTAATTTACCAAAATTGATAATTTTGACAAAGTACAACCAGAATTCCTACTTAAGGCACACTGGAATTTAAGGTGGAGTGTCCATTAGTGAACAAAATTCAAGGATTATAAATACACCAAATGGTCCAAAAAATATACAGGGTTCACTTAACTAGCTCTGACTAAATTTTAGTTAAATTTACAACTTTTTGGCTGAGATCCACCAATAATGGTCAATTAAACTATGTATAGGTTTGTTTTTTTTAGGTCACTAAAGACATTACACTACCTACTACTGCTTTGACATGATCCCATGTGACAAAGAGGCTTTTATTTTCTTTATCAAAAGTTTTAAACTGCTTAAAAAAATGAATGTTTTATTTATGTGAAAAAATACTATTCTTGTATATTTATCATAATTGTAACAATAAATACAAATCCATGTTGTATATTTCTACAGGGCGAAGTAAGACTTTGTGGCTCCTACTTGGTGGTGGTCAGTGAAAAATGGACCCCGAATGGCTCTTTAGATGTTAAATTACATACGCCTGGTCTATACTTTAATTTATCTTTTGTTAAGATACACAGAGAAGTGTGTCTGTCTGTATGTGTGTGTTTTTTTGTGTGTTTATTTTCATCTCTACAGTCTGTTTATACAAAAACATGATTGCATTTGTCAATTCTGGTGTTTAATTGTGAAAAACTGGTTATATCTCATGTATCCTGACGCCTAAATGATCTTCTGCACACTGCGAGTCTTCCACCGAGGACCGCGCCGCTCCGCGCCTGGTGTGGATCGCACCATATAGGTTAACAAGGGCGCCAAATGGAAGTAGCCTCCGTTCCGCGGCGCTTCCGCATCCAGTGTGAACTAGGAAAAAATCGATTTGATAATATATCGCGATATTTTGTTTGGCAATACTTGTATCGATTAAAAATGCTGACAAGACGGTATTAAATTAAATATTTACGATCAAACGTGGGCGTCCGACTCTTGTTTTTCACCTAATGCCAAAGAGTGACCAAAAAGGCCAATGTCGTGGCAATGAGCGGTGAAATACCTGTTTACTTTGGCGTGTGAGAAAGCAGATTTAGTCATAATTAAACTGTCATCACACTGAAATGCTTCTGGAAATAATAGTTTTTTCTTATCTTTGAAGAAACTGTTCATGGTCCTGAAATGTTTAAATATTAGATTTAGACGGGTTGGAAATGATCTATTTTTTTCTTATACTGGAAAAAAAATGTTGTGGAAATCTGACAATGTTGAATATTCCCCTTTTTATATGTATATACAGTATATATATATGTGTATATATATTTCTTAATTTACCAAAAGAAAAGAAACATTAATTTGAGGGTAAAAACAGCTTGTATGAGATCCATTTGCACAGTGATCATTACATAAAATTAATGTTCCCATTTTATTACAATGAAAGAAGTACAAATATTCATATAGATTTTTCCTCTAAGTCATACTCTTAAAAAAAGTGAAAATTGTTCTGTTACTCTCAGGATATATCGTGATATATATCGTATTGTGGGAGATGTATCGTTACACGGATTGTATTGCCAGACTCTTGCCAATACACCCGCCTAGTGTAAACCAGGTGTTACTAATATGACACAAAAACAAGCTTATATACTTTAATGAGCATTGACAAAACTGTTTCCGACCAAAAGTTGTCCAAAAGCTTCTTTCCTCGACAGCTTTAAAAAAGTCACTCGTCAGGTTAAAGTGAATAGTCATTCTGGCACGTCTTTTCTCATCTATTATTTGGTGTATCACCGCGAGGCTGCGACGGACGAGCTGTAGGGGGCTGCCTTTGATGATGGCGCTCCCAGACTGGGATGGAAAGAGTGACAAAGACGAAGGCAAAGAGAGCATATTAAACAGAACGTAAACAAAAAGAGACAGACGTGAAACAAAAGAGGATACGACTAAAGGAAGCCAGAGGTAGAGATGGAGAGCGACGGCAGAACAACTGCACAGGGTGCTGAGGAGCAAAAGAGCTCGGCGGCTTAAGGAGGAGAGGAGAGGCGCTCGCCATGGCTCTTTAGGGAGGTAAGAAGACACCGACAAGCAGAGAAGAACCATCCTTCTGCTGTGTGGCTCCATTTGACTAAACCCCACAACAAACCGCCAAATACCTAACCTTATTTCCCAGCTTTCATCTCACCAAAATCCCACGAAAACAAGCAAATCAAACACATTCTAATTGGATTTTCTTACTCAGAGCATCACTCCGACAACATCCCCAGTGAATGGCTTTTAAAATTAATGCCCAAGAACTCTGATTTCAAAGATTCTGGAAAGATGGCTCCGCGAAAAAAGGAGCATCAAGAGTTTACACGCCATCATTACTTATAGAAAACTACAACCTCATTTCAGTGCATTATTTATCAAGCATATAAATAAAATAAAATCCCTGTAAGCTTCAAAACATTTAAAATAATAAAGCACAATGCAATGACGCTAAATAATCAGACAGCTTTCCTGTGACCAGTGTACACAGAGTCAAGCAGGTGGCTTTCGCTGCCTTAGAACTGCACGATTCCGTCAATACCCTCATTGATTGGGTTATTTCTTTAAGAGAGCTGCAAACACAGCAACTGCTGTTGTTGGTTAGATAAGTCCTCTTGAGTTGTTACAGAGCAAAAGTTTTCTGTGTGAATTAGACCTCCAAATATGGATTACTGAGCGGTTCAAAGGTGTTGGCTGAGAGAAAGTGAGCTCACTGCATTCATGCTCAGACTAGTGAAGAGGCTGGTTAGAAATATCCCATCTGTCAAATGTTCTTTTTATGCATGTCTAAAAACATACTTTCTGCATGTACAGTGCTTTGTTCTGCACCAACTGTAAAACAGGGAGAAATAATTTACTAAAATGGGGAAAAACGAACTATCTCAAGAGAAAATTTACATTATACCAAATAAGGCGAACACTTTTATTTACCTCATACTTTGATTATACATTTAATAAAACTACAGTCTTTTTTAAACTGTATTTCTGTTGGCTTGCTCTGTTAATTATTGTTTTGATATCAGAAACGGTTTCAGAAATGCCAACAGTCTCACCACCTTAGAGGCGAATTTCTAATTAAGTACTCAGCAGAAACTATGTCCTAGAAAAATGCAGGTATTTTTATTATTATGTTGGCTAAAAATGGCAAGTAATAAAGTCCTATGAGGCACCTACGGCCACCTCAAACAACATCAAGAAAATAGAACGTACCATTGTTGTGCATGTTTTTTAATTTGATTTGAAATGGTTTATTTTTAGCAATCAAAAATAAGAGTAACGCATGTGCAATACAATCAACAGAGGATTTACATCTAAACAAAGATATGTTTGAAATAGGATAACTAGGCATCAATTTATAGATTACGTGAAAGGGAACGGGAGGAAACAAACCTATATAATACCTTATACCTTAATATATATATATTTATACGTTATAAACGCAGCTACAGGTCATTATAATCATTAGGTATTAATAGATCACATGATGATTTAAGTAGACACTATTTTATTATAGCATATGCAGATCAATTATCAGAATTCAAAAAGGTAAAAGAATAAAAAAAAAGGGAAAAAAGAAAGAAAAAGGGATCAAGAAAAGAAATGCAGATCATTTTTCATTAAAAATGAATTAATATACATAAATAAGTATTGCCGATCAGAAAGTTACAGTATATATGCAGATTATCATTATTTTTATCATGGGCTATGTTTTATAGTTATTTTAAATAATTAGCTCAACTGGTATTAAGTTGTTATATTAGCATTAAGCTAGCTCATTTGGGTAATTTGGGTAATTTACTGATGTTTTCTAGGCTAATTTAGATATTAGTGTCAATTTTAGCAACAGGCTTACATTTTTGACTAATTTGATTTACTGAGGAATTTTATGCTATTTTGGAGTTTTGCTAGTAATTAAGCATCCAACAAGATTTTTGGCTAATTTGGCCTCTACTGAGGTTTTTTAAGCTAATTTGGAGTTTAGCTTCAATTTTATCGACAAGCTAACATTTTTGACTAATTTGGTTTACTGAGGAATTTAAGGCTATTTTTTCTAGTAATTAAGCAACAAGGTAGCTTTTTGGCTGATTTGGAGTTTAGCTTCTGTTTTAGCAGCATGCTACATTTTTTAACTAATTTGGTTTACTGAGAAAGTTTAGGCAATTCTAGAGTTTAGCTAATATTTAAGCAACACAGTAGCTTTTTGGCTAATTTGGCATCTACTGGGGTTTTTGGGCTAATTCAGAGTTTAGATTCTATTTTAGCCACAGGCTAACATTTAACCGAGGAATTTTATACTATTTTGGAGTTTAGCTAGTACTTAACAACAAGCTAGCTTTTTTTTTTTTTAGTTTTGGGCTTATTTGGATTTTAGCTCCATGTGGTAATTGTTAACCATGTTTCTAGCTTATTTTATTATTTTATGATTTTTCTATAAACGTTTCTAAAATTTTTATTATGTCTTGTGATTTTACATGAGATTATAATAACCGATTTAAATATTCCTTATTGCAATTTTTTATTGTCTAAATGTTTACTGCCTGTTTCATGTTGTTAACTTTTTATGTACATTTTTACATTTAGCAACATTTTATATGAACGCATCAACTGCAGCATGCCCATAGGAAAAAAAAGTGCAGGAACATTTCTACTCTGCGGATTCACCGAGCGGTCTATGACCTTAAGGTTATTTTATGTTAGCCATACAGGGGCAGCTGTGACTAGCTGCAAGCCCAAACAAGATAAGTTTTACCAGCAAATTTTACAATATTTGGTTTGTTCGAATGTTCTCTCTAAATAACCAGCATTAGTGTGAAAATGGTTGAAAGCATCCCCGTGGCAACTTGCTGTGACAAGCCAGCCGCGGTCACCTTCTGTGAGTGTGTGTTTGTGCAGCTGAAGCTCCTAGTTTGCCGCGGAGGGTGAAGTCTCCATGGAGTAACTGATGAGGTCTGGAATGACAGCAGAGGAGGGCTGTGGGAGTGAGTGGCAGGAGTGAACGATGGAGGGTGTCTAAAGCATGGAGGGGCAGGCGCCTGAGCTCTGGTCCCATCAACGGAGGAAATTGTGCGGGGCGAATGCTGGAATGAGG
Organism: Oryzias melastigma; assembly: GCF_002922805.2. Lineage (NCBI taxonomy): Eukaryota > Metazoa > Chordata > Actinopteri > Beloniformes > Adrianichthyidae > Oryzias > Oryzias melastigma. Next base: position 3,302,906 of record NC_050535.1, on the reverse strand, counting down.
ATGAGGAGGCTTAGGACGGGTTTGCAAGGGCGAGAAGAAGGAACGTCGTGTTTAGACTCCAAAAAAATGTACAATAAATGAGGAAGAAAATGTTGAAATTGATTTATTGGATAAGCTTTGACTCGGAAAAGCTAAAGAAAACTAAATAATGTAACGGTCTTGGTATGTTAGTAAAAAAATATGTATTTTTGAACTTTGAAATGTATCTTGCTTCCCTTTTTTAGGCAGTAGTTTTCTATTGCAGGATGCAAAACTCAAACATTTAAAGACAATTTTATTGACAATTTTATTTTGATAAAAAAAATGCGTGTTCTAATTATGATTATGAAGTTTTTAACAGAAATCCCACAACCTAAAAGCCTTAAAAAGCCATTTTTTATGTTGATTTGAAGCCTCTGTTTCCAAAATCTCTTCCGAGGGGGCGTGGCTATGAACACTGAGTAGCTCCACCCCCTAATTCCCCCTTTCTGATTATGATAGCTGTGTCTTCACTACTGCTACATAAACATCCATCACTATGGGTACTATTAATGGTTCTGATCTGGATGTCACCTCGGACGAGGAAGTGAAGATCGTCACGGACAGAACTTCCTCCAAAATCCTGATTCTTTCAGGGACAGTTTGACTGACTGCGATTTAAAAGGAGAAATACTCGGAAATGCAAAATTATTTCTTATTACATTTATTCTCTTGCCACAAATACATGGTAAAAACTCAGAATTTTTCGAGTTTTATAGAAAGCTACACATGACTGGATAGTAGCACAGACTGCAGAGGAGAGGAATAAAAAGTCACAAAAAAAATAAATTCATGCATCTCCGATAGTGTTCAGGGGGCCGAACCAAATTTGGAGATTTGGAGGTGGGCTGCATCTGGCCCGTGGGCCGTAGTTTGTAGACCCCTTTTTTAGTGTAATCAAATTTTAAATAAAAATGAAAATAACACGAGGGTAAAGCCACCTTTAAGTTAGAATATAACAAAAAAATGTGTTAATTTCAGATTTCTTTTCTCTATTGTTTTCCCTTTTGATGAATACCTGTAAAAAAAACGCGCTTTTCTTTGATTTTATCCTTCCTTCCTCCTCATGCGCCGGAGTTCAAGGCCGTCCACTTCTGCCCTAAGGGTTTCACAGTATGGCTCTAGAAGTTGATGCCATCACTTCTGACTGAAATGCTGTAAAATGTGGACACAGCAATCACAAATCTTTTCCCTTTCCAAATGACAGTAAGCGTGGAATACAATGGAGTCATCAGTAGTCTGAACTGTTTCTCTCTACAATCAAACAATCCCTGACAGTATGTCTCCTGAATGCCGACCATTGCATCAGCCTGACAGCTGCCAACCTCCATCAGAATGGAAAGTGATGGCAGAGAGTGCTGCATCGGTTTCATATTCAGCCCTCTGCACTAGCAGAACATTGCATTGCTTCATCTCCGTGGATTTGCTGGTTATTTGTTTTCATTGCCCGCCTGACAGATTATACATTTGCCTATAAAAGCTGCTCTTCCATAGGTTCTAGAAATAATGCAATTGCTTTCCTCCACAGACAATAAATGCATTCCTTCTAAATTTCCGTAAAGCGTTACTCAATAGTAACCAAACATGTCAATAATGTGAGAGATTGCCTGTAAATTTCCGTCATTTTCTTGTGTGTGAACATCGATCTTCGTGCCTGTGTACACAGCGATTCCTCCTGAACGGAGGCTTGCTCCACCAAACCAGCCCTCCACAGCGTGTCAATCACCCAGAGTGGCGCCGCCTTATTGGCTATTATCTCTCCTGTCAGGTGGCGGGCTGTGGCTCTCGCTCGCCACATCAGTCTCTGTCAGTTCTGGTGCTCGTGGATGGAGTCGCGGAGCGTGACGCCGCACGCTACTCTTATCATTACTTAAAGTGGCAGATGCTGCTTCAGCACAACAACAAGCGAGGATCTGCTGCTTCCCTCGCGTTATAATTACACCTATAGATTCCTTAATCACTTCTCCGTTCAATAAGGAACCCGTGACTACAATTCATTAATCTTCATCTGTTTGGTATTTGTTCTAAATATGACACTTAAACAATTATCTAATTTATTAACTTTAGTAGCCTCTAACGTTGGAAGATACTGACATGAGATGACATGTTAAATATCATCAAAGAAGCCCCAGAAATCAAAGATGATATCTTTAGGAGAAAGAATGATGAAATCCTAACATCAGCAATTTTTAGAGACACAAACACACTAGTGTATTCTAACTAGCTCTTTTTGTAGGAGAGGGAATGACCAGAAATGTCATCTGTTGATTTTTTGAGGTGTGGTTTAAATAGAGAGAAAATAGACTCTTTGTATAAAATAATCTTTTGCTGGATCAATCTCAATGAAAAGGTACACGTTTCAAATGTATATTTGATAGGTCGATAGATATATAAAAATATTCTGCAATTGTAACAAATTATTCAATACTTTTTAAAATAAATTAATTACTATTTAATGGAAAAATAACATTTCACCTTAACTTGTAAAACGAATTTGCCATTTTAACATACTTAAGTTTAACTACTTTTTGTTAAAACCTATTCTATTAAATTACACATTAATTTTTTTATTGACTGGGACATTTTCATGCACTTTCACTGCAAATATTAAAACATTTATACACCATTTTCTAATAACAATTTTGGCTGTCAATGATAATGTCTTAAAACACGTCATTAATAATAATAATTAAAAAAAAATGGAAACATTTTATAATAAGATTCTTTAAAAAGCTTTATTAACACATTAAAAAAACATATTTTTGTGTTTATTAGGTGTCAGTTAGACACAATGAGCCTAAAAAGGTTTATTAACACACTTAATAAAAATTATTATTATTAGATTTTTAGTATTTAGTATTTAGTATTTTTTTCTTAGGTTTTTTACAGTTTGGATCTCTTTTTCACAAAACGTGGACTATTTGTTATCTGATGTGGTGCGTTGGCAACACGCCACTGACCTCAACTGCAGCGCCAAAGGAATATAAATGCTGATTGTCATAATAAAATTAAAATACCTTACGATTTTCATATATTTTTTATATATATTTTTTTGTGCCTTTAATGCAAATTTCAAACAGAATCCATAATATGTTTGGAGACGTCTTAGAAGACAAAGGAGCAACATTAAAGCCGTCTTACTGTAGATGTTGGGTTGATGTTTACCAGCACTTTGTTTTTATATTTCTACTCCCTTGAACACTTTTGCCACAAGTTTTCAAGTGAAATATTACTCCATTTGAGATAAGAAGCTGCAACCTCTAGAAAAAAAAAGACTAATGAGGTTTGGAAGGAAGTCCAGCGAAGCCCCTCTTCAGTACTTGAAAAGATTAGCGGGCATTCCTAGTGGAAGCTGAGGCCATCTAATATTTATTACCTCTATAACTTACCCTCCTGTGTACGGCAAGAACATTTAGTTGCAAGCAGGCAGGTGAGAGGTTAAAAGGGGAACAGCGGTGCCATAAAAGGGACAATGAAATAAATATGACTCACTATGAAAAAGCCTTCACAGCCAACATAATCTTAGTGGGGAGGAAGAGTTGTGCCGAGGCTCTCTGAAAAACCGTCCGTCTCAGAGCTGAAGGACAACCTCGTCTCAAGAGGCGGGTATTTTTAATAGTAGATCGCTAATCGAACAAAGAAAATCATGTGCTCCTTTTTTAAAAATACTGTTATTTTATTAGGGCTAAAATCAGATGATTAAGCTGACAAAACAGGGAAGCATATTCAATTAAAATGAATCATTTAGCAGGCGCTTTTATCCAAGGAGATTTACAAATGGGAAACCTAACAAGCACACTGATTCAACACACACTAAGTTAAGTGCTGTAAGAAAAATGTGAAAAAGTAGTTTATTTATAAAGAAAGACAGCTATTTTTTTAAATATTGCAACTGAGTTGGCTGTGCATGTAGAATGAGATATTGCAGCCACTACTGTGGAACGGCAGCGCCGAGGAGTTCAGCTGTGAAGAGTTCTGTGTGATCCAGGGACCACCAGCCGCTGATTGTTGGCAGAGCGCGGCGACTGGAAAGGGTGATCGCTCTGTAGGCGAGTGTCAGAACTTTCAATCTGAATTCAATGAATATTTGAGGCTGGATTTATTGAAATGAAAGAAAAAAAAAACATCTGTGTGGCTTTAAATCCAGCCAGAACCAGTTTTAGCCTGTAGCCAAAACAATGTGTGACTCTCACTTGTGTGTGCGACCGTATCAGGCGATGTGGTCCTTCCAGAGATAAGACTAAGAATAGATTATTCTCACCTTGCTCTGCTTCCTTCTTTTAACCTCTAACTGCAGAGCCAAGTACATTCAAGTAAGTAAATAAGGTACAAGCACAGGGATCACGAAAAAGCTTTAGGGACAGAAAGTGTGTCACGAGGCAGGCGGACAAACGCAAAACTCGACCACTTCACTATAATTCTACACAATTCTAAACACCTGAGTTTTAGCTCCAGAGTCGTAACTCTTCAACCGTTTAAGAAATGAACCATTTTACAGATTTTAAAGCGGAGAAAATCAACCTTCCCCTGATATGCAACATAATACAAACATAGAGTGTCACATGTGGGTGAAAAGCTGAAATAAAAAGTCACTTTTCTCCAAATCAAAATCAGCTGATTTAGGTTGATTGCATAAGCATTTTTCTAGTGTTAAGTACAGGTAGAGGCAAATCGATGTATCGATGTTTACATAAAAAAAACAAGACAGCGCGCTGAACTTTTTTATTAAAGGATTTTTTATCTTCACTGGTGTCCGTGATAAACAATAAATCCTGTCCACAAAGAAAGCACAAAGGTTAAAATGCTGACAAGACAATATTTAACCAATTATTTATGAGCGTCCATCAGCATCTTACTTTTGTTTTTCCCCTAAACCGACTGTTAGTTAGCACCACAGAACACTCTTTGAGCAGCTCTACTGCAATCCAGAGCCAGCCAGGGGCATAGGTGACCTAGGCGGCCGCCAAGGGTACCATCTGATATATTTATATTTTTTACAGTTTCACACACCATTTTTTTTTTGTGTAAAAATCATTAGAACCATGACTAAAATAACTCAAAAAGATTAACATTATCTGTTAGTGCTTCTTTAAAACTTTAAGGATGACAAAGCAGCAAAACAAGCCCTCAGAGACAGCTCTGAGGTCAAAAAGGAAGGAAGAGGAGGAAAAAAAACGAACTCAAAGTCGAGGTTTGTTTGTTGTATTTACATTCAATTTCTTGGAAATTCTCCCCACCCCCACCCCATTTTAGTCAAAAAAATACTCAAGCTACACATCTCTATCCAGTGTGATGGCCACTATGAGAATAAGCATCTCTAAGTTTGAGTGATGCTGGAGGACTTCTGTCTCTTGCCTTGATGGTAAACATCCAAACATTTCAAGTTCTTGTAGTCTTGTGGCGAATGCCAGTTTTATCATTGTCGTCTGTGAGATATGCATTAAACATCAATAAGTATTAACTAGACTGATGTATCCAATATCACCCATCTGACTCGGTATGGGGAAAATGGTACAGAAGTTTTCTCTGTTCACGTCCAGGTGGCCATGGGGGCCCCATCTGTGTTTGCCTACACTGGCTTGAGTGGGCACTCAGTAGTCTGGCTCGCTGGGCAGCGGAGCTCGCTAACTCGCTATGCTGTCCACCGGGCAACTTGTTAGCTCACAACGCTTTCCACCGGGCGGCTAGTTACTGTGGGGACCACTGAGTCCCCACCTAAGCCAGAGTAGGCAAACACAGATGGGGCCACCCTCCTGGGGCCCACCAATTGAGACCAAAGGTAAACCATGAGGGGCTCAGATCGAAATGTTCGCTGGGATCTTCACAACAATTGTCGAACTTTCATGTCGGTCTAAAAAATGCCTTCAACGCTAATATTGATCATAAAATATAGGACATGAGATAGTTTTAGAAACTACAAATTTGGGCTTTAGAGATGAGAGATTGTTTTAAAGCCTCTATGGTCATTTACTTTAATCAAAAGAGGATCAGAGTGGGACTTTAAAGAGCAACCAAACCCTAAATTAACTTTTTTTGGCTGTTGACATCTATAAATGGAGCTTTAAGAGTGCTGTCTGTTGGCCATAGCCACATTTTTTGAAAGATTGAAAAAAAACTGTTTAATTCTTCAAAACATAGGGGAAAAACCGCCTGTGTGCTGACATGAAGTATTAACGTTGAATTTTGTGACTGGTCAAACCATGTATGTTTCAGAAGTCTGACATCATGATCTGCAGCTCCAGTAATGATAAAAAACCAGCCCCCAAGCCCCGCCCCTCCAGTCTCTGACTGGATTTTCAAATTTTGGTTGTGGGTGGAGTCAGCCTCCAACTTCCTGGTTTGGTTACCTTTTAAGTTTGAAGAGCCAAATGACTCTTTAATGCCACCTAGATGATGATAGCATAAATCACCAAGAAGGGGTGTGAAAACAAGTGTATATAAGCTCATGAGTACAAAGACATGATGAGAGGGTAAACATGGTCAAGTCAGCGTAGCACAACTTCAGACTCATTCTGAACTCACTGACGTTTCAGCCTCATGATGCCCCTAAGTATTTCCTCTGCTTTCCTTTCTTTCTGTCACTTGAACTCTACATGCAATGCCATTTTATTCAAATAAAACTAAAAAAAAGGTTCCTTAGATGGCCCGGTCCTCTAAAAGCATCCCTCTTTGTCTCTTTCACTAGCTCCCCTCTTCATTTTAACCTTCAAAGTACAAAGGAGTAGAACAAATGCCAAAGGGAGTGTGGCTAGTTTGATAACACACAAGGGAGCACCTCTTTAACGTCTCTGCCTCATTTCCATTACACCAAGGAAATCGCTGTGAAACCTATAGGTTTGTCAGGTAACAACTCGGAAAAGATTCAAATTTATGAGCCTAATGTTTGGGTTACGGATAGAGAATTTGCATGAAACATTAAGAATTTACGATTAAACTGAACACGTTATTCAAATGTTTGATTTTAAGGATAAAAAACTGTAAAATAATAAACTAAACTGACTATATAGCGTGCATAAAAATTAAATGATGCACTGATGATGTCTGCTAAAACGCATGGACAGACAGACAACACCAACTCTGACTTGACACAGACAAGCAATGAGATTTGAGAGTGCTTCCATCCATCTCTAGACTATTTTGAATCAGACATATAATATTTTTATTTCTAGATATATTTAAACCAGACAGAAAATCTTAAGATGACTTGAGTGATGGAGACAGGAGTCCATTAAGAGCAAAAAAAAAAAGTAGTCTGTATCCGCTTTTGTTTTCCATACTGAGAAAAAGCAGGAAATAATGGCACATAAAAATCCAAGAATGCATTGAACCATAAATTTATAAGTATAATTTATCAAAGCTGACTTTGAACCAGGTTGCGGTTGTGCACATAAAATGAGTAAAACCAAGGTCAAAGGCTTTGAATAAATTCTCAAGGCTGAGTTTATGCAGTTTACGTGCATACCAAAGAAGCTCCTTCATTCAGCTTTCAGTTTTCATTTATGATCTATTAACTTGTAAAAAGTGCCATACGCTCCCCGGCGCCCTGAAAATCAACTGTGAGGGAAGCGAGCAGAAGAAGGGAAAGGGCGTTTGGAAGTCGACCACACAGCTGCACAATTCACAGATTAGTGCGGTTCTGGTCTATGATGAGGCATTAAACACCCACATACAGTAAGAATAGAGTCAAGGAGGTTCATCCAACAGTCACATCAGGCATTTATGGACAGATTTGGACTTTTGTAGCAGGGATTTCTTCTTTTCTTCCCCCCTAAACCAACAAAACATTCTGTGAAGTGCTCACAGCAGTCTTGGTAATGCACGTTCAAGCGACCACCACCAATAAAATGTTTATGTAAACGCACGTATATGTCAATGCATCCTAACTCCAAATTCACTGTATATGTATGGTTCGGGTGCTCTCTGTATCACTTTTTGACGTTTTGGGTATCCCCAACTTGTTGTTTTTTTGATGAGCTGGCTGATCCCATTAAAGTACTAGGTTAAGGTAATAGTAATGGTCCAGTACTAGTGCGCATCTCGAGGGTTGGGGACCACTAATCAGGGTATGCATTTTTCCTAGTCTTTGGCCGGTACCAAGCAGCCTAACCCCAACTGGTACCAGGTTAGGGTTCAGGTCAGAGGTCCACAGACAGGGAAAAAAAAATCATACAGCATTCAGGGGTCCTCAGCCCTCAGGATGCGCACCGAGACACAGACGAGACCCGGATTAGGGGTCCCCAACCATCGAGATGCAGATTTGTACTACGCAGGCCTGGTAGCCTAACCTAGTTCCAGTTCCATATTCTAAGGGTTGGGGACCCTTGATTTGATAGGAAAGGTTGGATATCAAAAAACGACACCCAAAACAACAAAAAGTGATGTGGAGGGGGCCCAGTCTATACTTCCAATTATGACGAGTTGAGAGTGACAATGTTTAGTATGTGTGCATTTGGACCTTCAGCGTTTAAAACTCACATTCATGCATTGGTATGCAATGTGTAGCAATGAAAATGTGTTCAAAAGCTAAGCTAGCCGACCAATCAGAAACTCAGTTTTGGTTGTGACAGTAGCTAGCGTCATTTCTATTTTGTGGTAGAGTCAATTGTTTGTAAATTGATCATAAAGTAGAAAATTATAATTTCTATGGCCAAAATTATTATAACATCTAGATTTTAATTTATTGGAATAGAGCTATGAAAGAAAAAACCTAGAGCAGTATTTGCGAGATTTACAACAAACCAACTTGGAGTGTACGCCACAGGTCTACACATTCTCACTCCCATATATGTCATGTATGGACGTATAGTTTGGGTCCCTTGGTTTGTCACTTTATGACGTTTTGGGTGTCTCCAACTTGTCATTTTTTGATCTGCTGGTTGTTCCCATAAAATCACGAGTCCACAACCCTCAGGACGCGGTAACGGACGCGGAACCGCTACTCGGTTGGAGGACCAGTATCAGGTTAGGGTACCGGTCATTGTCCTGAGGGTTGGGGACCCCGGATTAGATTCGATTTTCAGATTAAAAATGGTTTATTTCAAGAAATCAATTAAGAATAATGCATGTGAAATACATTCAATCAACAGAGGTTCACTTCCATTAAAACATGTCAAACATAGAATGGTTAGACTTAAAATGATAGATCGCTTGAAAGGGAGTGGGAGGAAACAAACTTATATAATGCTACCCTGGCTGTACCTAACCATTTTCTTTACATGGATTACCATTATCCAGTTCATAACTATATAAATATACCTTTTCAACATAGATTCAGGTCATTGAATAGTGTATGGTGGTCCGGTACCAAGCGGACCTCCGGACCGGTACTGGTTGGGGATCCCTGATTTAATGGGAGCAGCTAGCACATTAAAAAATGAGTAGTTGGGGACTCTTAAAAGTTCTCAAAAAGTGACGCAGAGGGGGCCCGAACCATGTGTCCAAGTTGGGAGTGAGAATGCGCTGGCCAGGTAGCTACAGTCCAGTGTGAACACCATATGCTAAATGTTCATTCAAAACCCCGTGCGTTGTAGAACCCGCATCATCAACATAGCATAAAACTCAAAGCTGCTTGTTGAGGCTGGACAATCGAGTCTCTAAACTTTAACCTGAACCCAGGAGATCAATCACCGAACAAGCGGAAACACACCCAGAATACCAGCACGTGTGACAGATGTGACAGATCCACGCCACGGCTCAGCGGTGAGCACATAATAGATGCTCTCCGAACTAAAATCCTTGAGCTCATCAGCATTTAAAGTAGGTCAGAATCGCCCCATTGTCGAGCTCAGTTTTAATACAGTAGATTGTGAGCGCGGCTTTGCAGGCATCCTCGGGCATACACAGCATATGAAATCAGAAGAGGGGATTAAATGTCTTTAAACTGTAAAGCAAATGAAAGTGTGGATGCTTCAGAACATAATCCCCGCAAAAGTTATTTTCCTTTATCAGTTATATGTACGCAAAAAGGCACAAAGATAAGAAATAAATTAAGAAAAAATGTGGTTCCTTTAACAAATTTTATTAAAAAATGATCCCATTTGTGTAAACAAATGGCCTTTTCTACCAAAGATGAGTCCAACATTAGCAGCAGATAGAAATACATGTTTCATTGACTCCTTTATATTTATCTCCTGTGAATGATAACGTTACAAATTTCCATGTTTATGAAGTTTGTTATCATTATATTTCAATATTCTTGCAATCCACAAATACCAGTTTAAAGACAGAGACATCGAAGTTGAGTCCAGGTCTTCCTGCTGCTTCCTGAACAAACGCTGTCCAAATCAAAAAGTGGTTTGAGAACTAAATTCCAACAGATGGAGGTGTGGTGCATTGTCATTGAACTTTTCTTAAAGTAAGAATATGCACAAGAGTATCTAAATATCTTCGATAGAGTTTTGGGACTACAAAAAAATAATGAAAATTAAGAAATATATGAGAATAAAGTTGTAAAAATATGGTAAAAAAGTAAAAATGGCAAGGGTTAAAAGTCTCAATTTTACAAGAAAAAAACATTTATCTTGTGAAATGTTTCAATATAATATTTAGACACCGTTTAATTTATGTTGCAGGACATCACACTGCTCTGGGGCGATGGCAGCCAGCTGACTGTCTGGCAGCAGCTCCGATTGGACGATGTGTAAACGTCTCCAAACGGCAGCCAGTGGGTCCATGGTGGCCAAGACTGACAGATTATTGTCTGATTATTGACCAAGGGTCCAAGTCAACTGCCTTCATCGAGTGTCCACGCTGCTACCGGACAATCGGATGGTGGCAGTGGGGCGGCAGCGAGGGGACAGGGTGGTGGCAGTGGGGCGGCAGCGAGGGGACAGGGTGGTGGCAGTGGGGCGGCAGCGAGGGACAGGGTGGTGGCAGTTTGAAATCATCAGACGACTTTGGGAACCTTGGAGGCCCTCTTTTCAGTTAATTATCGCGTTGCTACCTTCTTGCCACCTGACTGCCACTGAACTGCCACCGCAAAACCTCCAAAGGTGCCTCGGCACACACTGGCTTCTATTGAAAAATCCTCTGATCAATTTAAACTTTTTCTAAAAAGCTTGTCTGCCACCACGCAGTAACTAGAAATCTGACCGCACAGGGCGGCCTCCGGCTGAAAAACTGACATTTAGGTGAGAAATATGTGACCGTAGTCTTACTCCTAAAATTCTAACTTATTGCTAATATTTTCCATGTTTTTCATTGTTTAGCCAGGGCTGCGACTTATACTCAGGAGTGACTTATTTGTGTGTATTTTTTAGTTTTTTTTAAACATAAATAGGCTCATATATTTGTTATTTTCCCAGTAAACACCAGTTGTCTTTTAGCAATTTCTTTCCTCTAACAACTAAAAGAGGGCGCTGCATTTGAAGCATTTCCTACTGACAGCGGCAGAGGAAGTGTCGTTCAAAACAAACACGGATGAGAATCTGATCGTTTTCCTCTTAAACTTTGATATTTTTTTTAATACACATCAAAAAATGTGTATTCTTGTATTTATTTATTTATTTAAAGCTATGCTGGGCTTGGCGGATTTGTTCTGAAACGTCAGACTTTTCTCCCAAAAGTGCGACTTATACTCCAGAGGGACTTATGTATGGCTTTCTTCTACTCGATTAGACATTTTTTGCTCTTGCGACTTTTACTCTGGAAAATATGGTCATTGTTCCACATTTTGACTTTTTTCTCAATTTTTTTTTTGCATTTTTCTAGTAAAATTTGTCATATTTTCTCACAATTTTAAGATTTTTTTTTCCCTGCATAATTTTTATTTTCATGAATCCTATTATTTGGAGGCCCTAATAGTCTGCAGTATGTATCTGACCACTTTACAATGTCATTATCTCTCTAGAAACTATCTAAAATGCTTAATTTTTAAGCATTCGTGTTCTACATCAATATAATCCTTTCTCTTAAAAACCTAATACACCTTTTATACTTTACTGTGGTTTGTTTTTTAGAGCTTAAAGTATGTTTTCACAAAGTAAACTTGCTTAAGGTCCTCAATGAGCGCGAACGTGACATCACAAATGCTGAGAAACCCAAAAGATCTGGATAAAAAAGATGTAACTGCCACATTTTCCTTTGAGTTTAATGTGTATTTTGAAGGTTTAAGGTTATTTTATAATGTGTAGTTTTCCAAGCCACCGTTAGATGGCGCTGTGGTTCGCTAAGTCAGAAAGCAGAGACGTAAATGAGTAAAAAAGGAAAAGAAGAGTTGAAAGAAGTAAGATCCGTTGAGAAGATCAACATCCATCAAGAAAAGAAGCCAAAGAAAAAGAAAAGAAAAGTTCTAATTCCTGTTTTGGCAGTGTACAGCCAACGAGGTATGTTTATTGTGAGTGTGAACGTTTATTATTGAGTTTGTATTTACTTTGTTAAGAATTAATTGTTTTGTTTGTATTTTTTATAGTTTTCACGGTGTGTACGGTGTGTAAGACATCAATAAATTCACCTGTAAAAGGAAACCACTTGTGTCTGGACTCGCTGCACGGGAATTACAAAAGAGGTGAGCGAAAAGAGCAGTGAATGTAATTTGCTTAAAACAGAGTAAACATTTTCAAACGTCTATGGAGATCTCTAAACAGTTTGAGCTGCCAGAGTTGCTTTTGTGTCTTTCTTTAATCACAGCCTGACTGCATGGTGTGAAGATCATTGCTCTGCTGAGGCTAAGCAATCTGTTGCAGAGGCGTGAGTGTGTTTTTGTTCTTCAAGCAGCCTTTCCTGGCCATTATTCATCGTGAAGAAACAAGAACTCCTCTCTCTGTGAAGGATTCTCTCCCACATTGCATACCTGCTCAGAGCGGGTCAGGAAATGAGAATTGGCTGCTGCCGAAAATGTCAAAATCTAAATTGTAATTGACACAGGAGCTAGCGTAGCAGAGAGACGATGACGAGGTTATTATCCAGGGCTAAGGAGGTAATCTTAGCATTTTCTTAAGCAAACACACACCATGTAAAAACACTGCCAAGAAAAGAAAAAGCAAAGAGGGAAAATCAAATACCGGCTAAATCAACAAACTTGAAACAAGTGGCGCCATGAATATTCCTGTTCGCCCCCAAGGGCAGTGCTACCGTCTGCGTTTAAGAATTCTTTTTATCCCTCTTTCCTCCACAGTTTGACTTCACAGACTTACTCCTCTGCAGAATCCAGGTGGGGGGAGGGCGGTGGGCCACGTGGTCTTCCTAAAGCACACTTTACTGCACAGTCTTTTAAGTGTAAAATAAGATCAGTGCAGTTGTGAGTGGAAAACAAATGAGAATATAATTAGGATTGAAGTTGTGGAAAGCGACTGGTGCAACATCCATCCTTCACCAAGTCAGCCTCTTTGACGTGTGCAGGGTTTGTATTTACTTGGGTTGCATTTGCACAGCTGACCAAAACAAAAATATGTCTTGAAATTCTCCTAAAAATGTTAGATAATGTCAGTTTAATATAAATTAACCATGGATGTTATACAAAAACATCTTTCCAAGGGTGGTGCTAAAAGGACGAGGACCCTAGCCACTATTAGAGACCAGCATCTGTAGTATTGGAAGATAGACGTATTAAAGAAAAGTCTTTTTCCAATGAATGTCTTAGGATACATCTTGGAAAACTAAATATCTTGATATTGGCTTTTGGGTCTTAATGTGTCCAAATAATCAGCATTTTCGATTGTTATATCTGAAAACAATGTAACAATGCTGCTTATACAGAAAGTTTTAGGTTTAATGACTCACTCTGATAGAACTTCTGTTTTTGGAGGACCTATAAAAAAATCTAAGATCAAAATTGTAGTATTTCTTTATTCAGTTTGTTGTAAAACAGGAGAAGAACAATGTGTCACAGAAAATAAGCTTCCTGCTCCATTCTGATGCATCTACTTGCAGACAAATAGATCCATGAATGTCCTGGTTCTCCTCGTCTGAGCTGGAATCTGGATCAAATTTGTACACCTGGAGATTTGATATAAATACATTATTTTAAATATAACACATTACTAAATTTTTGTTAATTGATTCACAATTTCACTTTTTTCAGTGCATCTTGTCCAAATCAGGTACTAAATTCTTGCTGGCTCTGTCATTCAGATAGACTACTAAGGAAAGCCAGTGGAGATAATGGCAACGCAAGCATTATTTCTGCATTTATATGTAAAAAATAAAGCTTTTCTGAATTCTTAATTTGGTGACAAAAGATGAGTTGTTATTAACAATTCATAGAGGAATTTAGCAAATTGAGAAGCACATGTATAACCTGGTAACATAAATAAATTGGAGATAAATACATTTTTTATTTATTTGAACTAGTTGTGGGCGAGATTATTGACACAGAGTAAGGCTCCCCTGACTTCCCATCATCCCTTTTACAGTCTCCAACACAATTTCAAGATATTTTTTACATTTTATTTAACTCTTCACAGTTTTTTTTTGGATTGGGTCTTTACTGGTCCCTTGACAATACAAGAAAAACCTTGTTTACACATAAGATTCATCCTCCAAATGATGCACGCCCTCAAAGTGTTACCCAGGTGGTCAGTAGGGAACAAGACCATCTAGAAAGATCTGGATTTTTTTAAAAAGAGAGTAGAAGCACCTTCCTCTCAAATACAAAGGAGTATAAAAGCCAGTCCTGAGACTGGCAGCAGAGAGCTCTATAAGGGCCAATCCACATATCTATCTGTAAAAGGCACTGAGGCTATTGGGGATAAAGCATGGAGGCATGAAGAGAGGCTATTTCCATGGGGAGTCCTTGGAGAGGCCAGACCCAAACTACAACTGAAGCCTAGCAATGAGAGGTCTCTCTGGGGGGCTGCAGCGGATAAGAGGCTCTGGCGGAAGAACTCTCACGTCAGCACTTCAATCACGCCTAATCCCTGCTTAGTACACCCACTGCTATGGCAAGGAGAGAGCCAGGGAGAAGGAGAGGATGATGAGAGGGAAGGCTAAGAGAAAGACAGATGAAGTGAAACAGAGGGAAGATAAAGGCAAAAAAAGATTAAGAGAAAATGAGAAAAAAATGCAAAAGGGAATCATCAAAGGTGAGTGCGAGGAGGCAGTGAAGGCTGATGGCATCTGCTGTCAAAATGAACATTTCTCTTACTTCTCCATTACAAGAAACAGGTAAAATCAGGCTATAATGAAGGATCTTTAAAAAGTATTTTTGGCTTAAATAAAAACTCAAAAATGAATAAAAGGTTTTCAATAGTATTGGATAGAAACATGACGATGCAGAAGCGACGACGAGCGTTTCTACCCGCTACATGTGTTTGACTGTGGAGATAAAATGGTGAGGGAGAGGAGAAATGAGGGATGGAGATGAAGCAGATGGACCAGGGGAGATCAGCGAAAGAGGATTATGCCACGTCAAACCATCATCGCACTCATAAAATCAGTCCACCCACATTGCTCGGGTGGGTTCAGAGCCAATGTAGAGCAGGGATAATTTAAGGCCCAAAGTCGATTTCCCACCCTCGCCCCGTAATAGTAAACTAATGCTGTGGGGGAGTAGACAGAGGAGACAGTTTAAATTAAGAGCAGGGATTTCACATGAAAGGGTGACCGAGAATGCGTTCCTTTAAATCGTAAAATGTGATTGTAGGGAAGGCTGTGGGGACTTTAAGCCAAGAGGGTCAAAGATGCCAATATGTCGCTTGAATTGAAATATTTGGTTAAAACTACAGTGAACACTCTGTAGATTCATTATACACCAATGAAAATTGGGTTTTAAACATGTTCTTGTGGCATTTTTCTGGTGATAAAGGACATATATGAATGAAATTAAACTAAAAATGACATTTTTGGGTATTTATTTATTCAAATTGTTAAGTATGTTAAGTATTTTAAAATGCAGTTTAAAAAAGATTTTTGATGTTTGTAAGTCTGTTCCATTCTGATGCATCCACTTGTAGACAAATAGATCCATATAGATTCCCTGGCTCTGGGCTGTATGGCGCCCTAGGCGAAATGGGATGGTTGCCCTCCAGAACACACACGAATACCACGGGCCGACAAAAAAGAAGTGCTGAAGCTGCCTGAATTATGTTGAAATACGTAATTATTTATTTAAAGTGTCAAGGATTAAATATTAACCACCTGAACATTTTTTTAAAGAATAATAACACTTTTCTTTAACCAGGATACAAACCCCAACCTTTGCAATAGAAGGTCGCCGCGGTAAACCCCGCACCAACTTTTGAATGTTTGATACAGTTCCCTCAGCATGGTAGATCTTTTGATAGAGTTTAAGGTTAAATATGTTTGTATGTTAATAGTTTAAAAAGAGGAAGAAAAAAAATATTCCAATTTGGCACCCCCTCCAGGCAGATGGCACCCTAGGCAGCCGCCTAGCTCGCCTATGCCCAGGGCCAGCCCTGCATGTCTTCGTTTTCCTTATTGAGCTGCCATCTGGTTTAAAACTTTACGACTGGATAGCTCCGATATTACTCACAATTATTGTACCATGGCCAATGTGAGGTTGGATTTGTAGAATTGTAACCTCCGGTTCCAACAGCACCGTTCAGGTGCGACACTGTAGCGGTCTTGTTCCGACAGATGATGCCCATTAGCTACGAGACGGCTGAAGCCACAGACTCTGCTGCCGTACTCGCCAAACTTCGAACTCACGTGGGTTTACTCAATAACCTGCCATTTTTTTTTCCCGATTAAGGGCATTAATAGCCCCAACTTCACAAAAATTGCTGCAACTCAGCTCCGGCTTCCGGCAAAAATTTGATACGGAGCGCCGGAGAGGCCAGATCACAAAGGTTGTACGTGATGCAGTGGAGGTTCCTCTTGAACTTAGTTACACAAAGACTCCGGCGGTCGCATTGGAGCCGTAACGCTTGCTCTGGGAACCTGGGATATAAGGAGCTGTGAGCTAGCGGGAGAGCGTGTAAGTAGATGCATGATGGGAAATGACATTTTCTAACAATTCCTAAAAAGTTTATGAAATTTTGGAAAAAAAATGCATAATTAGAATTAAAAGAACACTTTAAAAATATATAGAAAATTAAATGGAGTGGGAATTTAAGAAACAGAAGCATTGTTAAAATAAAAATAAAAGTCAAAATGTATAAATCTGTCTTTACTTTTTTTTAATTATCTTGTTGCCAAAATGATGAATTATTAACAAACCCATAAATGCTGCACTTCCATTCCATTTTGTTGATCTACTCTGTGTCAGATCTTTCCATGACCACCCCAAACAAACAAAGTCCACATTTTGGCCCCGCGGTGTAATCTCTCATGTCAAATGTCACGGAGCATCACTGAAAGCTTCTTATGTCATTTCAGCTCCACGGTCGGCACCGGCAGAGCAAAATGTCCTCTGAGCATTTCAGCACCGCAGATGAAGCCTGTGGACGTCAGAGCGTCTCGAGTCATCTTTTCTATGTGTAAATAAAAGTGCTGTAAGCAATGCCGATGTAAACAAGATCACAACACAGACAAACAGGAGATGTTTGTGTGGAGCAGGAGCAACAAAGGCTTTTCCTTTTAGGTCACAAACTAAGAAGATGTGGTGATACAAGCTCTGGATTCTGTGGGAGTTGATCTTTTTATTCACTTTCAGCTTTAAACCATTGAGAATAAATGTGAGCTTAGGGGATCCAGGAATTGAGCTGCTAATTTCATCAATTCAAGCTGCATTGCTATTTAAGTTAAAGCCTTCACATTTGTTCTGACCATTGAAATGAACTTTCTCTATTTACAGATGTATGGCAGACTGAAAAAGCTAATAGTGTTTTATTACCTGTTGTTCAATTTCTTTGCTGGTAAAACTAGTTCTGCAAATGTTTTGGAATAAATAAGAGCCATGAACTCTTACTTTGTACTTGAAAATATTTTTTATCAAGTATTTAAAAAAATATTGGTTGCGGCCTGCTCTGATTAAATTACTTCAGTAAAGTCCCAGAAATACTAATATCAACCATAGAAATGATGGAAAGAAAAAAAAAAGTCCTCATATAGCCTGAAAACAGCGCTTGATGTATTACTTTTATTTAAAATACTCTACATTTGTGTTGGTATAAAAAAGTAATTTAGAGTAACATTATTTTGATGGTTAAAAGCATAATCTCTCTGTTCCTGGCTGGTTTAGAATGGTCCGGCCAATTCAAGTGAGCGTCTCCATTGAGTGTTGGACCACCAAGGTGCATGCTGGGTGTAGAGTGATGAAGTGGGATATAATGGTGCGAGTACAGTGGTTCTCTGTAGTTTCAGCGTGTCTCTGGTCCTTAACTCCTGTGAAAAAAGGGGAATACTGAATGCAAACAATTGAATATTCTTTGCAAGAAGAAAAGAAGACAAAACTTTTGGCTTGGAGATACTGTGCAAGACCTTTAAGTGACGACAGTAGCTCCGCCCTAATTGGTCCGTTCCAATTTTTTATGGAGCTACAACCAACAGGAGACCAAATATGTAACAAAATGGTCCGGCTTAATGGGTCCATTTCAAAATACCGTACCAGTCTGGAGTGCTCAGTGGAAACGAGACAAAAATGAATCACCTGCATTTCGAGATCTCTTATCCTCAGCACCTCGGAAAACAACGAGTTGGGCTCACCCGGAGTGTCAATATGTGACTAGAGGGAGAGGTCCGTACCCATGGGTCCATCTGTGACGAGTTCAGGTAAGAATGTGATGTACATTTGACAATTTGAAGTTTTATCAGTATTGGATTGATAGTAGCCCGCAGATATCCAGATTTATACTCTTGTTTGAAACTTTTCTATATCTGCAAAATGGGACCCAGCTTTAAATAAACTATTTAATTTATTTAATCTAATTCTATTTTTTTATTTGTCAAGTAATTAAAATAAGAGATACTTAAGAGCAATTGAGATTTTCAGGTTCATGTAACATCTACAACACTTACAAAAAATATCGACATTGGTATCGATATCGGCGATATTGACTAGTATCGGATTGATACCCAAATACTCAGTATCACCCAGCTCTAGTACACACCAATTATTTTAACTTTGTTTCAAAATAGGATCAACTCAAATGAATCAACTACGGACGACAACACAAAAGAAATGAACTTTTCACTATATGTCTTAGTTGTGTAACTGCACTATTCCAACAACCGTCCATGAAAATAAACCGCACAGCTAAACAAAAATGGATCATGATTAGGAGTATCTGCAGTGGGCAGGAACGCTGATACCCTGAAGTGAAATGGTCGGTGCATCTCGAATCCATCTGTTCCCATCGACGCTAACGTGTTCACAAGGGAGAAACACAGGCGCGCCTGGGTATCCGCATGTGGTTAATGAAGGTACACAAATACTCCGGGAAGTTGGAAATAACTGATGTTCTTTCATTAGAATATAAATAAACCAGGAAGGAATTAGGACTGGCGAGTGGGGAGCTCCCTAAAGGACAAATTACATTTTCGGGGTCACTTTGCACAGCAGTGGCAGCGAGAGCTGAAGTAACGCAAGAGACAGTTGGCAAATGATATCAATAAAAACCAACACAAAATTTAATTTTCACAGAAAACGCTTATAGGTTTTCCATGGAAGTCCCCCCATACGCTGTAAAAACGGACTCATAAACTGCATTTATGCACTCCATAGTTTTACAAAGTAAGACAGGAGTCCTGCTGCCAAAAAGCAGCACAGAGCCTTGGACTGGCTTTTTCAATAAACCAACACTTTATGTTCTTGGCAGTCTTTGGCAGCAGTTAGACTTTCCAGAGAATCCGAAACTCCACGAGAGCAGATGGGCAATAATCGCCGCAGCATGAGACTGGTCACAGATATTTAACAGAGGCACCAATTTGCCTGGAGTTTGATGTGTTGTTATAAAGGTCAGCAAATAGTAATGAAATAAACAAGACTTTCATGTTAAATCCTGAATTTTATTTTTAATTCTATGTCCAAAAGAAAACAACAGAACTGTTGGGGAAATATTGAAAGAAGCCTTTTGTTCAGCCCTCTTTCATCATGAGAACTTGGAAGAGCTCAGCGATTTTTTCTGCTGTCGGGAGAACTAGGTAAGGCAAGTAAAACACCAGCTCGTTCAATGATTGCCTGCTGGTGGAAAGAAACTGAAAAGATAAATGACTTTGTTCTTCACTGACTCGCAGCAGAACAGAAACTCCTTTAATATTTTACTGTTTTTTTCATCCTAGAAGGAAAACATGTTGATAAAGGTTTGCTGCACACTTACAGATACACGAAGAATCTGGTTCTTATTGTCTTCAAATTTGGCTAAAGGAAAGTCAGGAAATAGAACTCACATATAGTCAACGCTCAAATAGAAACGGAGAGAGCTGGAATGGCGAGGACTGAAAGATGAGGTTGAGATTGGAGAGGGACCGTGAGCTACTGGGAGGTTGTTTCTCCCCTCAGCATCTGGGTGAAGTTCATTAAGCAGCGGTTCGGATGCAGAGGGACTTTGTTACACACCAGAGGGGAGAAAATGGAGACGGTTGATGCTGCTGCATCAAGGTCACAGTTCGTCCTGCGGGCCGGGGACTTTAAAACCGGAAATGGGGGATGAGGAAGCAGATAGGAACAATGAGGGTTCAAGGAAAGCTTGAGTATTTCGTCTACGTTTCATGATGTGTTCAAGATGGAGACAAGAGCCAGAAATGACAGAGATAAAATACAAAGAAGATTTAATCTGTTGAAGCAACATTTTGCTCTTCAGTAATCCCTCGTTTATCACAGGAGATAAGATAACCCACGACAGGTCAAATCAGCAGAGTAGCCCTCTTTATTTTTCAAAATTAATACGAATGTTTTAAGATTAGAAAACCACACACTACACACATTATACACTTTTATCTTGCATTTAAACACTCCCACAATTCAAATCTTAAAAAGAAAATAAAGTCCAGGCTTCCAAAATGAAACCACAGATCTGTGAGAAATCTTTACATAAATGTATGAAGCATTCTGTAAATCTATATTCAAAATGAGCGTAGTTTGCACATCAGGGATGTCAAGTTTCAAAGGTAAGTCAATGCAAAATGGGATTAGAGGTCCTGCTGCACATTTTGAGAGACGACCGCAGCACAGCGGCCTGGGAGCAACACAGCAGGCAAGTTTTCTGAGATAAATATCTAAACTTTGGCGAAGACAAATCCATCCGTCCATCCATCCATCCATTAATCCGTCCGTCAGTCCGTTCATCCATCTGTCTGTCCGTCCGTCCGTCCATATGTCCAGCCATCCATCGATCCATTCCTCTATCTGTCAATCCATTCGTCCGTCCATCTGTCCATCCTTCCATCCATTTATCTGTCTATCCATCAGTCCATTCATTCATCCATCCATCCGTTCTTCCATCTATCTGTCTGTCCATCCGTCCATCCATCCATCCATCCATTAATCCGTCTGTCAGTCCGTTCATCCATCCGTCCGTCCATCTGTCCAGCCATCCATCCATTCCTCTATCTGTCAATCCATTCGTCCATCCTTCCATCTGTCCATCCATCCATCCTTCCAACTGTCCAGCCATCCATCCATCCATCTATCTGTCCATACATCGATCCATCTATCTGTCCATCCAACCATCCATCCATGTATCCATTAATATATCTGTCCATCCATCAATCCATTCTTCCATCCATCCATCCATCTATCTGTCTGTCCATCCGTCCGTCCATACATCCATGTATCCGTCCATATATCTGTCCATCCATCCATCCCTTCTTCCACCCATCTGTCCATCTATCTGTCCATCCATCCATACGTCTGTCCATCCGTCCATCCATCTATCTGTCCATCCATCCATCCATCCATGTATCCGTCCATCTATCTGTCCATCCATCCATCCGCCCATCCATCCATCCATCCATCCATCCATCCATCCATCCTTTCAGGCTCAAAGGGTTTGCCAGAGATCTGTTCTATCTACTGTTTTTAGGCTTGGTCCACCCTGGACAGGTCACCAGTCTGTCGTGGGACATATAATCTCTCCCACACACACCTAAAGACACTCAGACCAACAAATCAACCAGGATTTTGGACTGTGGGAGGAAACAGTCCTAACCACTACTCCATCATGCAGTCTCTGCCCCCGTTCCATCTCCAAAACACTTTTGTTTCTAACATTAACCCTGCTTTTCATCACAGTAAGTAATCCAAGCTAAACTCTGACAAACAGCCTCTAATTATGATTTTTTCTTCACCAAATGTCACGATTGGGACAAAGCAGTCAGGCAGGTAATGTTTTCCCCACATCTGCCAACCTCAGACTCATCTGTCACTCTGCCAAGCAGAGGAGTGTGCTTCATCACTCTACTGAGCATATTTCCACTCTTCCACAGTCCAGCGATCCTGTACTTCACCCCACTCCATCGGACTTTTGGCTTCAGACTGGCTCGAAGCTCCTCAGCCAAAGAAAGCCCGTCCAATTAAGCTTCAGCTGCACCGTTTTTCTGCTGACATTGAAGCCAGTGAGACATTGAAACTTTTATTTAGTCTTACTTTTGGATTCTTTGTGGTCTGCTGTTTGAAGATCTGCTGTTTTGAAAACACCTTTAGATAAGAAACTGGGTTTAACAGGTCTTTTCTACATCCACTATTTCCTATTGTAGAAGATAGATGGACTGTCGTTTTCTAGGACACAGTTTCTGCAGAGCAGCAGGAGTTTATCAGTTGTTGGTGGGACTGTTGGCGTGAAGTAACCCCACAACTTTTAGAGAAAAACTGTCCATAAAATTTTAATTTAGCAGCCACAGGGTGCCGTGTAAGAGTACGACTCCGGCTTTCAAATGCAATTGTGCAACAACCTGCTTAATACTCTGAAAAACTTGCATTTAGATCACTGTGGAGTGGCATTTTCGGATATGATACCTTCCCATTCCAGCCCCTCACGCCCCCAACCTTACAGTAGCTGTGCAACAAAAGTGGCAAACAGCAGTTTTTTTTCATCTGCTTCTGGTCTACGATGATTTGAATAAGTAAATACTCAGACATCAGATTTTAAGCTTAATTTCCATAATATTTGCTGTCTTTTATCAGAAACAAGAAACACATATTCATCCCCAAGTCATCACAAATTGACGTTTGGTCACTTTTTGATATATTGGGTGTCCTCAACTCATTATTTTTTTATGTGCTGGCTGTTCTGAAGGGTCTCAGGGGTCCGGTTGTTTTGTTGGACGCGGTACCAGGCTAGGATTAGGGTACCAGTACCAGCCGTGTTCTGGGGTTTAGTCCACATCTGATACCGCGTCTGACAAAACGACTGATCCAAATCCGGTCCTGCATATGGCACCAGACACAAATCAGGCAAGGGTTAGGGTACTAGCCGGTTCCTGGGGTTCAGCCCACGTCTGGTACCACGTCTGACAAAACGACCGATCCGTGTCTGGTCTTAGATGCGTTACCAGTTCCGAATGCAGTACCAGACATGGACCAGGCAAGGGTTAGGGAACCGGTACCAGCCCCCTCCTGGGGTTCAGTCCACGTCTGGTAACCCGTCCGACAAAATGACCGATCCACGTCTGGTCCTAGATGCATTACTGGTTAACGGACCAGACATGGACCAAGCAAGGGTTATGGTACGCCGATCAATTCCAGACGTGGTACTGGTCTGGTACCAGACGTGGACTGACACGAATTGATATCGATTCGCGTTTGGTACCAGGCTAAGTTCAGGCTTAGGATATCGGTGCGTTTCACGTTCTTGTACCCGACTGGTTCATTGAGGAGCCTTGATTTATTGGGAACAGCCAGCAAGACAAGAAACGACAAGTATAGGACACTTGTCCATTTTTGACAAGAAGGCTCCTTAACCATGCGTCAAAATGTGACGACTTGGGAATGAGAATCCGTAGGAAAAATGCCTCAAGTTCATGTTACAAACACCATTTAAATAGGAGTGGGCCTTTAAGAAGTGGAAACATTCGGTCCAGACAGACACTCATCTCGGTTTTATTTCCTCCTAGTGTCCCAGTTCTTTATCTGCATTGCTGCCCCTGATCCCACCGTCTGATTTAAACACGTCAAAGATGATTTATACAATCTCAGCCAGAAATAATGTTCCTCCAAAGCAATAATCTACGGTTCTCAACAATCAGTGGCGTGCTGTGTATGTGAAAGAGTTAAGGATTTGTAATAAAGCGTGACAGTGGTTCTACATGAATGAAACTCTCCATAAAGGCCTGTCAGATTAGGTGTGCCAAATCCTCAGTCTGGATTTATTATTATTATTATTATTATTATTCTGGGCCGTGGAGCGCTGGTGAACGCTGGTTGCATGCAGATGAGCGGCCCGACGGCGAGCCGTCACATCAGATCACACTCCATTAAGTTTGACGGTGGAACGAGTGGCCGTCGCGTAGCTTTGAGCGTCCATTTTATGAGTGGAAGGTTACGATTTTTGTGAGGATAGGTGGAGAGAACGGAGGATGTTTTGACTGGTTTTTCTACCATTTTCCCCAGATAGACTTGGATGAGAACAAGCATGTTTTACCCAGGAGAGAAAAGGCGTTGAGACAATTCAGACTCTTTGTGCGCACAGGGAGTTTACAGGAGAGGACAGCTGCAACTATCCGTATTCCAGCCTCTCTCAAAGATGCTGGCACTAGATGTTCCATTTGTTTCCCAACAAAATCATCCTTGTACACCACGTGTCAACGTTAAGGCCCAGGGGCCGGATCCGGCCCTCTGGGTACTTCTATCCGGCCCTCCAGATCATTTTATTTTATTCCTATTAATGGCCCTATTTATTTTGCACGGATTTCTAACTTGTTTAATTTTGACAAAATATATTTTTATGGAGAGTAAAATATTGATAGTTATTTAGGTTAAAGTTGATTTATTCTAATATTCTTGAATTTTTATTATTCATAGGTATGTTAAAAAGTTATGGTTTCAAAGTTTTAAAAATTGGTATTCTGCTAGCTTTTTGTAGTATTTTGGAATTTATTAAGATTTTTAAGGCTGTTTTGGAGTTTAGCTATTTTTCAGCTGCACGCTAGTTGTCTTGGTTAATCTAGGCTTTTCTTTTGACGTTTTTTTAGGCTGTTTTGGAGTTAGCATAATATTTAAACTCAAAGTCTTTTGGCTTATTAAGGCTTTTTTCCCAGTTTTTGGGGGATATTTAGAACTTTAGCTATTTTTTCAGCTACACACTAGCTGTTTTGGCTAACCTGGACTTTTCTTCTACCCACTCCTTTCCAAACACATTGTTTGCTTTACTTGTATATTTGTATTTTTTGATTTTTATAATTGTTTTTTTTAAGTCTTGAAAACAAAAATTGTTTTTTTTTCTTTGGGCTAATTTGGCATTTAGCTAATATTTTAGCCGGCTAACAGCATCAGCTTTTTCAGCTATTAGCTTCAGTGATTTCAGCTATTAAATTCGACGTTTTCAGGTATCAGCTTCAGCGTTTTTACTTATCAATTTTAGCATCTTCAGCTTACAGCATTCACACTAGCATTATCGTAGGTAATGCTATATATCTGGTTCATAATTATGTCAAAGTTTTCAAAATGTAGTTGTAGAGTGCTCAATAACTGTTCATTTTGTTCGGGCTGTGTTTTGGATTTTGGCTCCTTGTGCGATTGAGTTTGACACCCCTGTTCTACAAGCAAACACTCCAGAATCTGCTAAAATCTCACTTTCATCTCAAGCTTGCTGGCATCTTCATTTTCTCTTGTTTTTAATCTAACGGCTTGTTTTCGCCCCCGTCTTGCTCTGCTCATTTTCCCATCTCTCCTTCAGCTTCATTCTTCTGCAGCTCTCTCCACGGGGCTCTGTTTCAAAAGACACATGTGGCGACTCTGCACAAGCGCCCGCTCGTCAGATCTGCAAAAGGGCACGTCATCGCAGCTAAACTGCAGAGGAAAAGAGCAATAGTGGAAGATGTGAAAGGATGTATTGACTTTAGCTGTGCAATGCTGAGTCATAGTTTGTAGGAAGTTTTGCATGAAAGCTCCGCCGTTCAAGGATGTTGGCTGGTTAGAGAGGAGATAAGCTCCACTTCAGAGCCAAATATTTCAGATGAATACACAGAATGAAACTTTAATGACTTGCTCTGCCTGGAAAATAAGATGTTAATAGTTTAGCGTTCGCTGCAGTGTAATGGTGTGTGACCTGTTGATATTTTTTTTACTATCTTAAATGCAATATTTCTTTTCACATTTGTATTATTCTGTGTAATTTAATTGGTAGAAAACACAAACAGGTAAATAGGAAACCTTGAGTTGTTATCATGTACTATCATCCATTTAAGAACACATATGAGCTGAGGAGTTTATCCAAATAGACTGTAAAAAGTGAAACACTGGATCAATTAACAAGAACTCTCATTTGTTACATTTAAATGTTTTAGTTTTCATCAAATTAAAATTTTGATTTGATGGTTTGATAGAAAAACTAATATTTTGAAATGTAACAAATTACAGAGCTTTTGTTAATTGATCCAATAAATGTAGAACAACTTTAGTTTCCACAAAATTGACTTATTTTGAAAATCTACTCAAAAGAAGTATGCATTTCCAAAAGAATAAATATTTTTTTCTTTTTAAACATACATTCCAACAAGTAATGCATAAAAACATAATATAAATAAAGTTGAGCCTCACATACAGAAGGGGTTTATTCAAATATGCACCTTGTGTGTCAGAAGGTTCATAAACGCACATCGTAGCAGTAAAATCTGTCCAACACGAGAGTAAAAAAATACATTTATAATTTTTTTAGGTCTCTAAACATGTTAACACAGGCGATGAATTAAAAAAAAATTTACAAGTTAATATTTATTACCGCTAATTAATCACACCGTCTTCCGACGTTCAGGCTTCCACAAAGTGCATTAATTTCTGATAATTCTCACTTCATTGGGCATTATCCTGCTTATAATGTGGTCGCTTACAATTTAAATAAATGTCCAATCAATGTAATGCGACCTGTTGTCACAATAACACGACAACGCGTCGCTGAACGACGATATATATGAGTGATGGATAAGCTGATCGTCACAAGATAAATAAAGCATCAGTTCTAAGAGAAAGTTCACCTCTTACTGTTTGTTTTATTCCAGAAGATAAACCAAAAGTAGAACATTGTGACCAGGACTTCTTTTTTAGATCTACACCCAGCAGCCAATCAGAATCAGGCATTCATCTGGACCATTTACAGTATCGTGGTGTAGAAACACAATGTTTGTTTCTTGTGGCTACATGTCAACATCTTTGTTTTCTTGGAGTAACAGCAGATATTAAAGTATTTAGAGTTCTGCTTATCTTATTGTTGTGTTTTGTGCACACAAGTTACACTTATTATGAGTTAGCACATTATAAATGTAAACATTTCAGTTTGTTTTTGTACAAAAGCTGCAAATTGTCGTATAAAATTTACTTTGTAAAACACTGGGATTAATCCCAACCCAAAAAGGATGATTAATCGCGATTATACGACCACAATATGTGATTAATCGTGATTAATCATAACCACAATATGTGATTAATCATGATTAATCATAACCCAAATGTGATTAATCGCAATTATACGACCACAATATGTGATTAATCATGATTGATTATAACCCAAAAATGTGATTAATCGCGATTATACGACCACAATATGTGATTTTTCCTGATTAATCATAACCCAAATGTGATTAATCATGATTGATTATAACCCAAAAATGTGATTAATTGCGATTAATCATAACCTAAAAATGTGAATAATCTGCTTTTTTAATCAATTTGCAGCACTGTTTTTTTTTTTTGTTTGTTTTTTTTTACCATAGGAGATAGTTTAATGTCATAATAATAAAGTAAATAGTTGCTTATCTTTAAAAGCACAACAAAAATTCCAAGGTTAGACCTATTTTGATCGATTGAAGACAAAAATTTTTAATTTTATCATGAAACAACAACAAAAAATAATAATAATAAAGCTACATCTTAAATAGGCAAATATTTGTTTTTATTTTTTCATGTTCATCTGAACTAAACCTTGGACAATCCAAGAACTGTGATCTTCTGTTTTTTTGTCTCATCTGTTGATTCCGGGCAGCAGCATTATACCACATCCACTAGAATAATGATTAAAAATAGAAAATAATAAGTTAGTTCAAATCTGATTTTATAAAAGACGGCAACAATTTGGTTCCATAAAAGCTGAAAAAATGTGCGAAAAATGGGTTCAATTACTCAGAAAAGCTTTATTTTTAGATCTTTAGACTATTTTTAGAATTCTGGTTAGGAGTAACCGTCTGTTTGGACGCTGACGTTCACATCTATGAGCAAAAATCTCTTTTTGCCTTCAGCTGGTACCGGTGTCAGGCTCGCACATGCCGCCGCACTACATCCCTGCAGCACGCAGGTCTGAGCGGATGGAACTGTGCATTCATTCCAGAATATTTCTCTGCAGATTGTCTCAGCTAATTTACTCATGTTTGCATTTCTGCTTATAGTTGACTTATAGTCATAGTCAGTAAATGAGACCAAAATACCGACATTACCAAAACAGAGGTGAGGTGTTAGCTAAACAAGAGCCGCTATCCCTTGTGAAGAAGACGGATGACAGAAACTAAATGAAATGCCACTCAGGGTAACAGCAGAGAAAGCAGGTCACTTGAATTGCAGGAGATGTTCTTAAGTGGCTTCACCCTCGGGCCTCGTGCATTCACGCTTCCTCCTCAGAGTCAATAATATCAGCTCTAGAAAGAAGCGTCGCACTGAATATACGGGCATTAGGAGCTTGTTTAAACACCACCGGCTTTGGTTGTTCCTTTTTTATGGTGGATTATTTGCTCTGCATGCAGAAACACCTGCTATCATGAAGGTGAGTGCGTTCTCCGTCAGGATTTATACCTGACGCTCTGACCTCTTCGTTCTGTGTGAGCTCGTGAAATAGCCTCCTCCCCCTCCAGATGACCTGGATTAGACTGTTTTTTTTTTTTTTTTTTTCCCTGAGCTGAACAATACGCTCCAGCGTATTAGCATGAAAAAAAATCCTGCATAGGCTCCTCCTCCTTGTAACAGACCCTCATCGTTTCATTCTTTTCACCACGTGTCTCCCTCCTCTTCCTCGCCATTAGCTGCCCACACTCCACGCTGAAAAGAGGGAGCAGCACGCTTCATTTAATGACAATAATTAATTCTACCGATCTTAATGAGCCAAATCACTCACATGCTCCAAAAAGAGGAAAAAAAAAGGATGAGGTGAGTGCCTCTCATCCTTTAGCTAACCGCGGTTTTTCAGATGCATCAAAAATATCAAAAATATTTGAATATCAACATCCTCCCTGCAGGTTTAACCATAAACATGACCATAAAAGAGGCTCCCGCCGCCGCCATCATCATCCAAACATAGCTGCTGCTGCTGTGACTTTTAACCTGAGAGCTGCTTCCAGAGCCAGAAGCCACGAACAACCTTTCAGGTCAGCGCCGCGCTCACACCCCCCAAAGGCGGCGCGGTCTGTGCCGCGCAGACCAGACTGCTGCCGTCTGAACTGCTGGGCCGCTCAGATGAAGACCGTTTCATTCCTCATCAGAGCAGCTGGAATGCAGGTCAGGGACACGTTTTCTTAATACATCATGTGGCCGGAGATAACTGTAAAATCTATTTTACAGCCGGTTCACCGTCGGAGCCGTTTTCCCAAAAGCCCCGTCAGGACGGCCAAAGAGGCGCTTACGGTTTATGAGACTTGATGCTTTGGCAGGCGGAATGAACTGTTTTTATGTTACATTTCAGCTGGTTTTAGTGAACTGAATGCTAGCTTCTTCTTTTTTTTTAATAAAATTGAATTACAAATAAACCTTTACAGACACATTTTATTGTTTTCATTATTATTTCCGTATTAAGTTTGAAAAATCAGATTTTTTTGTCTTGTATTTTCCATAATTCATGCTTGAAATAAACTAGATCAATCAAACCGAGACATTCAACGGAGGGAAGTTTATCACCAACAATAAAAAAAAGCTTTTTCATGAGTAAAAGTTATCAAAAAAGACTACTATTGTTATTCTTTAAAATAAATAAATAAACCATCACATTTTATTTTTAACTCCTTAATACCATAATTTATTTCCAGAAATGAAAAAAGATATTCACTTATGGTTTTGCTTTAAGTAAATGCTACATGAAGGTCATTTCATAACTGATTTTGTTTGTCGCATATTTGAGACATGAAAGGGTCAAAAATGTTTGGAATTTATTGTGTTTGATTAATTTAAGTTAATTTAATCATAAAAATCATTTTGGTTCCTGTCATCTGGTTTCTTATAGGGAACTTGTTTTTATTCATATACATTCTAGGAGTTTTTATAATTTTTTTGTCATGCTAATGGTACAAATTTACATTATTTTACATAACTTGGGGTTCATTTTTCCTTTTTAGGCTCCTTTTCCTGCAAGCTAGTTTCCTGTCAACTTGACACAAACATTACAAAAACATTTAAACTATCAATAAATATTGACTTTTATACTTTAAATCATTCCAGTAAATGACTATAAGATGGGAAAATTTTTCATATAAAGTTATGAAAATATTTGAAAACTGCTTTTAAAGGGAAATCCATCAGAATATTTGTATGTTGCATCACTGGTTATTTTTTTTGTAAAACATGTAAAGATTATGTGGCAATTTCGGTTGATTTATTTACCTAAAATAGTATAAAAATGACCTAAACTAGAGAGATTTATGGAAATCTTTGTTTTTAATTTATATATTATATATATATATTTATATATTAATTTATATTTAAGTTATATATTTAGTTAAATATTCTCAAAACCCAAATAGTTACACACTTATTTTAACATGTTTTTTTTGGTATTTTTCTAACAATAAATAAAGGAAATTAAGCTTTAAATTGTTATTTTAGACAAATATTATTTTACCCTCAGCGGCGTTACAGAGGGAGATCTTGAACTTAAAAAAAAAAAAAAAGAGTGCATTAAGCCACATAAGTCAGGCCGGTTTGACTGCAGCATTACATCATGTCCAGTGTTGCAGCACCTTTCCGGCTCTCTGATATTTCAAACGAAGGTACACGAGCTCACGGCGAGTGACGTCTCGCCGCCACCGCTGACCCGCTCCGTCGCTTGAAAGGCAGTGATTATGTTGGCAAGCTAGCGAGACGAAAACACAGAGGCCCAAACAATAGCGGGAGGTCACCTTGATGCAGCTGCCTGCCAGAGACGCGCAGCTCTGTGGAGTGCTGGAAAGAGGAGAAAATGACTCAATTACCAGCAGGCACGCCGCGGAGCGCCGGGGGGAAGGAGGGAGCAACGCAGGCAGAAAGATTGAGGGGGAGGGACGGCATTTCCATGTGATTAACATCCACATTTGATCAGGCGGGATCTGGATGGCTGATAGAAACAGCTGAAGTCCTTTTGAAATAGTTGTTGTCACAACTTTGCTGGATTTTAGTTTTTGGAGTCACACTGCGTCAAAAAATTCACAGTTTCAAATGAAATGTAAGAATGTCATCATGTGTGACACCCTAATACAATCCTGACTTAATAACAGGATTTATTGCTGTTTAATTTGCAAAGATAAACTTTTGATCCTTTTTTTTTCTTATAAGAAATAGTTCTGCAGCAAAAAACAGCAGAAATATTCACAGTGAAGGACAGATTTCTGAGGAATAAACGGTTAGAAAAAGCAGATTTATGAGTTATAAAGTTTATCATGTCACTCTGAGATAAAATTATAACTTTTAAAGACAATTACATTTAATTCAAATATATATGGCTTATCAAATCTCTAGAAAAATAAATATATTCAAATTATTTAACCATTTATTACAACTTTTTCATTTGCATTTACTCATAAAATTTACGGTTCATCTGGCGGCAATTTATTGATTTATTTTTTGGTATTTTTGTTTAACAGATTTGGGGTTTCTCAGGTCAACAATATCCTTTGTAGGTTAATTGATGACCTGTTCAGGTGTATCCCACCTTCACTCACCAGTAGCCAGGTGAGGCTCTGGCAACCCTGTGATCCCGTACGCGATAAAACGAGTTAAGAAATAAATGGTTGGATGATAGATAGACATTTTTTATCATATTATACAATAATTCCAAAATAAACCTTGACATGTTCAAAAATCCTAATTTCAAGTAGTAAATTTGATATTTTTTTTAACTGCTGGTGTAGTTTACTGCTCTATTTTATTTTATTTTATTTTTTACATTTTTATGAAAGTTATATACTTTTTACTTCTAACTATTTTAATCTCTTAGTTGATGTTTTAAATGTTTTGTAAGCTTTTAATGTGACGTCTTGTTTGCTGCAGTCATTTTAATTAAATTCAAGTTTTTTTTTAGTTTTTTTTTTTATATTTTCTAACATTCACACTTAAAATAACTTAAGTTTGGTTATTTTTAACCCAACCACGACGTTAAAACTTTTTTTTTGTCATTTTAACTCATTTTTAAAACTTAAAATAAATAAATATAATATTAATATACATATAAAGTAATATATAAAACCTAAAATACATACTATATAACAATATAAAACATAAAATAACTTAAAACAAAACCACTATGACCCAAAAAATGTTTATTGCTCCCAAAATATCCCAACATAACAAACCTATGAATTGAAGAAACAACCAAAGTGTTTTAGGAGTGTAGATTAAAAGTGTAAATATTTTAAAAAGCCAAAAAGGCAAACCTCCTTTTAACAATTCTATATATTCTTGGCACCATAACTAAGTGTAATTTTGTCTGTGTAAGATCCAAAACATGATAAAGTTAATACGTTTTTGAAACCTGGACATTAAATTTAGGATAAAAACAATATTAATATTGGGTTGATGTCATTTTTACATCAACATAAACATCCTACACTGAAAAAAGTTATATTTATAATCAATTAACAAAAGTTCTGTGATTTATTACATTTAAAATGATTTGTTTTCATCAAATTAAAATTTTGACTTGATGATTTTCTCAATTTAAAAATGACCAATTTTTTTTAAATGTAACAAATTACAGAGATTTTGTAAAGTGATCCAATATTTTTACTTTTTAAAGTGTAAATGACTAGCAACTCTGACTGTATTTCCGTGTAGGACTCGTGTTCCTGTCCCCCCCCAGTGATGACCGTGGCCCCATTCTGCCAGCAAAAGCCCCAACTTGGTGTTTCTTAGACCAAGGGGTCCATCATCCGGCTTCTCAAAGCGGTGACACTCCCAGAAATTAGAATTGAGTAAAAACTTTAGTGTCTCTGTAGATTTCAAGGCTTTTTTCTGTTACTTATACAAAGCAAACACTCCAGACAGTCTCTCACAGCTTTGTGTTCCTATGAATTTTTAAGCAGTGTCAGACAGTGAGTCAGCGGTCACCGGCGTCGACGGAGCTTCAAGCCGCATGTCTGCAACTCTTTCAAAATAAATGCAGCGTCTGGAGTGTCCTCACTCCGACACTCCATCCGTCTCTGCAGGACAACTTAATGAGTCTAATGAGAATAAAAACGATCACAGAGAGGGAGACGGGGAAACAATCAGATGTCCAGCCCTGTGGCAATGACAAAGTGGAGCAATTATGCATGAAGGCTGTGACATTGACTGTGGCGTCACCTCTTCTGCTGATCTGTTCAAAAGTGAACATGCTCCACGAATTCCCTCCCTCGCTCGCTCGCTCGCCCGAGTATAAGGAGACACACTTCTCCATGTCAAACACATTCAAGGACTCACATGATCGTACTTTGACAAGTTAACACATCCGTGCACACGGACACGTCACTGCCTGCTGCAAACGCTCCACAGGTCAGCAGAGGGTCAGAGCTCGGCTCTCACGCGGCGACTTCTTCGTGGAAGTTCAGCCTCTCATTTCCCCTCGCTTCCCCTTTCGCACGAACATCCAAATGATGTTGCAGCTCCCTGGAATCATCTTTTCATCTAGTTTTCAAAGCCTTCCCACAGATTTTTCAATCAAAATCTAATGTTTCTAGGACATAGTTTCTGCAGAGCGGCAGGAGTTCAGTAGAAGTTTCAGAAATGCACTTTTTGGATTCGATTTTTTAAGCTCCATCATAAGAAAAATACAGCAAGAAAAAATAGCAATGCATTAAGTTAAAAGTTACTAAAGTAAAAGGATAGAAGACAGACCCAAAAGAAATATGAATTAAGAATTCAGACTGTGAAAAAGACAATGAAAAAAACAGCAGAAATATTGTAAAAAAGTAAAATGTTTGTGATATTTTTTCCGTCATATGTGGTTGATTTTGCAGCAGAAGTCAGTCTGTAGCCGTTTCCGTTTTCTTCCATTTTGGATATTTGGTCACAGACTAATCCAATCCCCAAAATCAACTTTTTTTTGGTCTGTCGACCTCTATAAATGGAGCTTTAAAAGTGCTGTCTGTTGGTCATTGACAATTTTTTGATAAATTAAAATAAACATGTTTAATTTTTGAAAATATAGTGAAAAACCACAGCTGCCCCCTACAGGTTGAATTGATGTATTACAGTTGAGTTTTGTGATTGGTCAAACCATGGAAGTTTCAGAATCTCCACCAATGATAGTCCTGCCCCTAAGTTCCGCCCCTCTGGATTTTCACATTTCAGCTGGGGGTGGAGTCAGCCTCCAACTTCCCTGTTTGGTTACCCTTAAAATGCAAATACACCATTTTTCTACTTAAAAATAACAGATTATTCTTCAAAAAAGATTCTATCTCTGTTTCTGTTCTTGTATTAACATATTAAAGTAATTAAGTATTTCTTATTTGTGTGTCTGTTTATCTTCAGCAGACACACTCTGCTTTTTGACACCGAGTGGGAACAGAATCCCCACAACTCCAGAGTAAACAAAACAAAAACATAAATGTACTTGTGGATTTTGGGAGGTCGATAAACACCTTCTCCATCTGCTGCTGCAGGACTGGAGATATCCAAATGT
Organism: Oryzias melastigma; assembly: GCF_002922805.2. Taxonomy (NCBI): domain Eukaryota; kingdom Metazoa; phylum Chordata; class Actinopteri; order Beloniformes; family Adrianichthyidae; genus Oryzias; species Oryzias melastigma. The sequence continues at coordinate 3,268,074 of NC_050535.1, read as the reverse complement.
TTACCTGGACAGCAGGTTGGCACTGAGGCTGTTCAGGCGGATGCAGGCTTTATTTATTGAGGATGTGGGGAACATCTTACAGAAGGATGGTGTAATTGCTGGTGAGCAAAACCTCAATGCAGGTCCATAAAAAACTCTAATTTTCCATAATGTTATTTACTCGGCTAAAATATTGATGTATAATTTTAAATCTAATATTTTGTTCATTTTACTTTATCTTTAGGGGGACGAAATTACCAAAGACTACAATTGTAAATTAAATACATATTTTTGTGTCTTTATCAGTGAGTAAAAGGGACAGACATGTGAGGAAGAAGCTTAATTTTAATTTATTTAACTTCTAATTTTAGCTATTATTACCAAAGAAGATGCCAAGTACCACACACAAACTACTACATATCTGTTTCTTTAAATATGCAGGGATTTTATCTGATGATGCTCTCAAAAAGTCAAAAAGCTTTTGCAATGTCAAGCAGTTGCATAGAAGCTTTCTTATTCTGAAACATCCAGACACTCCGTTACCTCCAAATATTAACTAAAGCTGAGGTTTCAAAATGTCTAAACTTCACAAGACCTTTAAAACTCACCAACAATATTCTGCAGTTCCTGAAACACTTAGCGTTATCATGAATTAGCTGCATTAGCTTAAAGAGCTGACCTCTATCTTTAAACTGAACTTATTTGCCAGCTAACAAAAAGTATTTATACTCCCAACAAAAGATGAGGCAGCAAAATGCTGTCAGTAAATAAACTAAGAGTACCCAGATGGGTTGGTAAAGGTCGCACTCTGCAGCTTCTCCATTACTTTAACTTGTGTTTAAGCTAGTTAGCATTTTTGGAGACACTGAACTCTTTCTGGTCATATTATTATTATTATTTTTAATAATAAACAGTGTAATTACAACATGTTATAAATGACCAGCGGGGAAAACAAAGTAATTGTTGATACCATCTAATGGTCCAACCACCTGCCAATCAAAGGAATTAATTTTCTTCTGGATTTGTTTTTGTTTTGTTCATACGGGTCCCCTCCTCTTATGTGTCTTGGGCATCTGGGATCTGCCCCTTTAGGGAGGGGTACTGTAAGGTTTTTCACTTGTATTCTGGGTTTAGTCATGTTTTGAGTTGTTCTCCTATCAGTCTCACCACCACTTCCTGACAGTTATGTAATTTGAAATGATATGTGTTAGGTATGAAAGTTTTACATCAGTGGTACATGCGTGAAAAGTTTGTTAGACATAAGTGGACATATGTAGAATGGTCATGGAAAGCCACAAACTTGCCTATTTATCTCACAATTGCGTAATATTTACCTAATAATTCAACACATTTTCAACCCCAACTGTCACATATTGATGTTTGGTTAAGGACTCCTCCTCATCACTTTTGGATGTTTTGGGTGTCCCCAACTCATTGTTTTTTGACGTGCTGGCTGGTCATAAAATCAAGAGTCAGTAACCCTTGGGACGCCGTACCAGATGCGGTACCAGATGTGGATTGGTCTTTTGGACGTGTCCAGTACCAGTACCAGTACCCTAAACCAGTACCAGTTTGCGTAATGGCAACAGACCCGGACTGGTCATCTGGATACATACAGTACTGGTACCCTAGCCTGTACAGGTACCCTAATCATAAACCGGTACCAGCGGACTGGTCCTCGGGACATGTACAGTACTGGTACTCTAATCTAGTACTGATACCATAACCCTAAACTGGTACCAGTTTGCGTACTGGTACCAGACGTGGACTGGTCCTCGGGACACATACAGTAATGGTACCCTAACCTTGAAGAGGTACCAGTTTGCGTACCTGTAGCAGACCCGGACTGGTCCTCAGGGCACGCACAGTACAGGTACCGTCACCTAGTACAGTTACCGTAATCATAGACTAGTACCAATGGACTGGTCCTCAGGACACATACAGTACTGGTACTCTAATCTAGTACTAGTACCATAACCCTAAACCAATACCAGTTCTAATACCAGTACTGGACACAGACTGGTCCTCGGGACACGTAAAGTACCGGCACCCCAACCTAGAAAAGGTACCCTAAACCGGTACCAGCAGTTTGGTCCTCGGGACTCGTACAGTACTGGTACCCTAACCCTAAACCGGTACCAGTTCACGTCCAGTACCGTGTCAAGTTTGCACCCAGTACCACATCTGGTACTGTGTCTAATACGGAATCCTGTGCCAGGTTAGGGTACCAGAACCGGGTTTGGGTACCAGTGTGCTCCTGGTCGCGAACTGGAACTGGGCCTGTACTGTAATGCGGAGCACACCAGTACCAAACCCGTTGGGGACCTGTGATATAATGTGAACAACCAGCGCGTCAAAAAACGGCGAGTTGGGGACACCCAAAGGGTCAACAAGTGACCTTAACCAAACATCAATATGTGACGACTGAGAATGTGTTGAATGATTGGATATAAACTACTGTACCCAAAATACGCATAAACTACATGATTCTCAACCGAGCAAAAAGTTTGAACAGCTCCAGACCCGTCAGCCGACGGATGTCTGCACACATCAACAAACGTAAGAAACTCTTATGAATGACGTTTATCACGTATGCATTAAAAAAGACCAAATTACAAACAAGGACAATGTCCAAATGTGACACGACCTTTACAGCCATAAAAAGTAAGGATCAAGAGCCTGATGTTTAACCTACTTCCGAGGTGTCACAAAGATGCAGAAGAACAGAAATGATTCCTTTGATCAGAGTAAAGCTCCCTCTCATCCACGGACATTAGCACCGCAGACGACGGACTAACCGACGGTCAATTACCGAACTAACCGTCGTCTCATCCAGGCCAGGTCACAAACATGCAAGTGCATCACTTGGAGGACGGACTATGATCAAACAGATGAGATGAGGGCGTCTCTGTGGACCTCGTCAGCTGCTGAGGAGACGGAGGTTAATGGGGGCTCAGAGGGGGGGGTCCACCAGAACGTGCAGTTCATTATCTGTGAAGCTGCAGATATCGTAAAGAATAAAGGAGATAATTTAGCAAATTGGAGCTATATTTACTTAAAGCTTGAGGGTTATTCGGGGCGAGGGCTGATGGAAGTAAAACCTTAAAGTGGGGGGTGTGACTGAAGGAAGAGGAGGGGGAGGAGGAGGAGTGTTTAACAAAGATCTGAACTTTAGCTGAACTGGGTAAAATAGTGAGTTGTGTAACCAGAAGAGACAGATGACTTAATCATTTCTTTTTTTTTCTAAAACAGAAAAGTGAGAGTGGAAATGGAGATGTGGGAGGGGCTGAACAACGGGAGGACGCTGAGGGATGAATCAGAGGGTTCATGGCGGTGGGGGTGTGACCAGCCAGAAGGTTTGAAACTGGGACTACAGAACGACCACAACAATAAATAAAGAAATAAAAGCAGCACAAGAAATGGGTTCGAAATCAATACAAATGGAAGTTGATAAGAGATCCAAGCGAACAACAAATAAGAAAAAGGGAAAAACAACAGATGGAAGTAATGCAACAAATCTCCACGAAATGAAAAATTAAAGTGAATAAAAGTTTTTCTATTAAACTTTTAAAACCGGCCCAAATATGCAGCAGGATGGAGTCGAGCTGTCAGTTCAGCTCCTGAAAAACAGTTAAAATCTGGAAAAAACAAAAGAGTGTTGAGGTTCATCTTGATTTTATACCAACATACAGACTGAAATAAACAACAACAAGACAACATCGGCTAAATCTCTTTCTAAACGTCTTCATTTAATTCAAATTTGCAGAAAAACAAACAATGTTCTGGTGAAGCTTTAAGCTCAGAGCTGAAAAAATAAATTAATAAATAGAAATAAACTAAACTAAAACTAAATAAAATTTAATTAAATTGTAAGATAAAGTTAACTTAAATAAAATAAAAACAAAACTAAAGTAAACTAAAATAAAACCAAAATAAACAACTAAAATAACATTAAATCAAATGAAATCAGATCAAATCTAAACCAAAGTAAACTAAAAATATAATAAATTAAATCAAAATAAAATAAAATAAAACCTAACAAATAAAATGAAATCACTGAAGCCTAAATTAAACAAAAAAAAAAAAACTAAAATTAAATCAAATCAGATCGGATAAATTCTTAACTCAAATCAAATCTAATTTAAACTAAAGTAAACTAAACAAAAGAAAAAAAATAGATTCATATAAAACAAGATCAAATTAAAGTAAAAAAATAAATAAACTAAAACAAATCAGATTAGACCAGATCCAAACTAATTTAAACTAAACTAAACCAAACTAAAATATAATGAAATTTAAATAAATTAAAATAAAACAAAAATAAAATAGCTTAATTTAAGTGAATTGAAATTTAATGAAAAAACATAAATAATCAAATTTGACATTTAAGACTACACACAAAAATGAAAATAACCGTTAAAATAAATCAGTTAGTACAAATATGGCACCATAAGATAAATCTAAAAACATCCAAACTGCATGAATATTTAAGTGTTATTCTTTTGGCTGAAATGCTCAGCATTAACAAACTCTACAACCAAAATAAAAATATACATTTGAAAAGTTAAAACCTGATTCCAAATCCCACAGTTCATAAACTAAACATGCTTTTATTTTTGTTGGGCTTCAGTCCAACCACAGATCCTCACTGGGACGGAGTCAGAGGCTCCTCTGAGTAAATCTGGTTGGAATCGTGAATGAAGCACGAGATGAAGAACACACTGATCTGCAGGTTTAATGACAAATGCAAACAGGAAGTATCTCCTTTGTCTGTCAGAACAAAGCCATAAAACCTGGACAAATACAGCTGAACAAACAGCAAACAGATTACGACCTACTGGAACCAGCAAGCCGTAAGTAGGACTGGATGATTCATATGTTGTCGTGTCTTCTGTTTGAGCAACTACTTTCAGTTTGTCATGACAATAAACAATAAATAAATAAGAAGTAGGCTAATTCTGAC
>NC_050535.1:3231991-3262660 GCF_002922805.2 Oryzias melastigma | reverse complement strand
CTGAACAAACAGCAAACAGATTACGACCTACTGGAACCAGCAAGCCGTAAGTAGGACTGGATGATTCATATGTTGTCGTGTCTTCAGTTTGAGCAACTACTTTCAGTTTGTCATGACAATAAACAACAAATAAATAAGAAGTAGGCTAATTCTGACTAACCTTATTAGGAAAAAGCTCCTTAACTTGTGTAAAATATTCTTATAATCTTTTGAGATTTGGAAAAAAAGCAAAATCTAACAATTCAAATTTCTTTTTACAACAAATACCATAAACATGTTAAAGTGGTATTTATAGGGACTCCATTACTTTTTAAAAATAAAATATATTATATATATATATAATATATGTATAATATATTATATAAAATATTTTTTTATTTAATTTAGAATTAAAGTAAAGTAAGATGTGTTTCTATTAAGGGTGTAAGGTTGTGGAATAATCATCAACAAAATCAGTAAATATATTTAACATATTTTTATATATTTTTTTGGTGTTTGCTTTTCTTACGTGTTTTTGTTTAAGAAGTGAAACAAAGGTGATATAAATCAACTTAAAGGCGCAGAAATAATAAGATATTGGCTGTTTTTTTCCTCTTTTACTGTGAAAAAAATACAAATTGAAATAAATGGAGAAAAAAATGTTTGTATTGTTTTACTTTTGTAATTGTTTCGCAGGAAATACATAAATAAATATATAAATAAAATACATAAAATAAAAGGAAATTCGTAAAGCAACCAAAGAAACTATAATATTTGTGCAAAACATGAGTTAATTTTAAAAGAGAGGTTTGCAATCTTTAAGGCTAAATCATCAAATTAAACTACAATGTTTGGAAAAAATACGATAATTTATGTTTTTGGGGCCTATTTTGAAAATGTAGCTTTAAAATATCTGCAATAATTCAATTATAGCAGTGTTAGATTTTTCTATACAATATAAAAGTTTCAAGACTGTAGCACATACGAGCTTCTTTCAAAATAAAATACATCAACAATATATATATATATATATATATATATATATATATATATATATATATATATATATATATATATAAAATCCGTAGTATTTTTCTTTAAAGCCAAAGAGCCACAATGGGGTAAGAAAGAGTCACATGTGACTCCAGAACTCAGTTTTAAAGAATTCCTTTGAATATTTGAAATCCCTTCTGGCCCCCAACCTTCACAATAAAAGCCCCATAACAAAAACTGACATGTTTAGCAACAAATATGACTTTGAAATTTGAGGAGAACAATAAAAATTAACAAACAGAAACATAAAGACCACATTATATAACCACCGCTAAACTACATTCCACGTCTGAAAGTCAAGCGGCGGCAGAATTCGCGGCATGACTGATGAACATACAAAGACACAAAGGAGCGAGCAGGCAGTGCAGCCGGGGGATCAACACTTGATTATCTTCCCCATGTGCAGCACACTCTACGCAGGACTAAATCAGACAACTTCATTAGCATATCATCTGCATAATAGCTCAGCCTCAGCAAGGGCATTTTCCTGCTGCATGCTTGATTTTAAACGAGGGGACAGGATTGTTTGCTTTACATTTATGCTATTGATTAGCATAACTTGGCCCCTTTAAATAAATAGAATATGGATATAGTGGCCTCTTCACTATAACTTATGTTCATTTTTTTTTCCTGTAACAAAACAAAGAAATATTTGAACAAACGGAACCTAAAAATGGGACGTTTTTGGAGAATTAAAGTGAAGCCTCCAATACATTATATTTAAAAATAAATAAAAGCTCACACATACTGAAGGATCTATTCTGCAATAATTCTCAAAGAATGAAAGTCGTTCCACAAAAGCGTTGAGCTTTGTGCCTCATCACACAATAGTCTGCCCTTGGCAAGTACTAAAAGCCTGGTTGCTTTCACCTTTCATTTCACATTTTGATTTATACAATGCAGCTTTCTTTCTGCCTCTATAACATTCTGCATTGTTCAATTTGTGACTTTAAAGTTAAAAGAATCTGGAGTTATTTGATTCCAGCCTACATCGTTCTCTTGTTTTCACATTAAGTGCTTTCTTCCTGGTTCACAGCTAATATGAGGAATCACCTCAGAAACATTTGAAGCTGTTTAACACCCATTCTTTAGCAGTAGGCACGCTTGATGGTAGTCTAGAGCTGAGGTCCCCAACCCCCAGGCGGGACAGCCGGTACCAGACCACAGAGAAAGAAAACAAAATGATACGACCTACATTTATTTACAATCTAGTTAAAAAGGAAGTTTTATTTTGAAAATAAAAACTACTGAATTCTCCACACTAAATCGCCTTTTAAAAAATTAATCTGCTACTAAACTCTAACTTCCAAGTAAGCAAAGTCAACAAGAGACAAACACGTCTGGAAATTTCGTAGAAAAGATCCAGAGAGGAAACAGAAGACGAGCCATCGACTTCAAAATAAAAGAAAGACAAAAAACACTCCATATGTGGATTTATAGTGACTGTTGTTCCCACAAACTAATGAAAATAATGCAGCAGATTTAGTTGTCTAATGAAAAGAGGATGTTGATAATAAAGTTGCTCGATTTATGATTATGTTTAGAAAATATCAGTTTTAAGAACTTTTTTTGGTATTTATCGTTGCACCTTAAAAGTGGGACGAGAGTGAAGGTTTCTACATGAGATCTAGATAAAGTTTAAAGCAGGTGCAGATATTTTACAGAAAATAAACTTTACCTTCAAAAGTTAATGGAAACTGGAAGCTAAAAAAATGTCATTAAACAAGCATATCTTTACATGGAAATCTAAAGTATTTATGTACTTGGGTATCAGATTTTGGGCGTCATCGTCAAAGATAAGACACATACGTTTGGTCCTTATTGGAAGAATCCAAGCTGTAGCTGCAGAGAAACTGACAGGTTCATCTGAGGAAGACTCAATAACAGGATGGGTCACTTTCATCGCTGCATCCTTGGTTTTACACGGATTTCACATTAAATTTAATGCGAAGGCAGATCAAACCGTCACTCAGGATCTATTTCTGCAGCTTTAAATGTTGGTTTCAGTCGGCAAAAGTTTCACTTTAGTCGACAAATCCTTGAATCTCTCATGAAATAGTGAGGATAGCATTAACTGCATATGAAAAAAAATGATATATTAGTCAGTAAATTGACAGATCATGTGTTTTCTGCACCATTCCTTCAACTATTTTTGTCCAGATTCCTGAAACCATCAAAATAAAAACCCAAAGAGATTCTTTGAATGAAAAAGGAAACGAAAGATGTTCTTTGCACTGAATTTCTAACATTCTGCTGCCACGTTTGTTTACTTTCTCCCTGGTGTGAACACATATGCATGGCTGCAGCCATCACATCTACACATGTCACCCTTCTGCACAAACACACTGGCTCCCAAGTCTCCCCATACTTAGACTCTCACAATGCAGGCCTTCCAGCCATATCTTAACCTAATTCTTCACATAAATCCTTCTCGTAAGATTTCACAAACAACGCTCAACAACTCAGAGGCATTTTTTGCAAAACGTGTTTGTTTGTTTTTCAAGCAAACGTGGCATATTTATTGTGCTTTCATCATTAGCAGATGTTTTAAGACAAAAATGCTTCCTCTTTCCGTTACAGATGTGCGTAGCATCATTTCCTTTGCTCCATCTGTACAGATAAAAAACAGTAAATTTTTAGAGTAAACGTCACTATTTTATATAAATAAAACACTTTGACGAATAGAAACATCCTTTAAGAGATAAGCTGCGATGCACGAAGCTATGAACAAATATGTCAGTTGCATGTTGTCATGCTCGCTCGCCCTCTCTCCCTTTCCTCGTGTTGTGTAACCACTGACGCACTCATGATCCGTGAAAAAGTAGAAATCAGTTTTGCTCCGTTGATCCCAGAGGTCAGCGGCACAGAGAGACGGAGGGGAGAGCAGCGGCGGGAACAAGAGGCCAAAATAGAAAGAAAAGACAAAAAAAGGGAGGGGAAATGGTTCCAATCATCGTCCAGAAAACGGTTTGCTCGTGCCGCAGCAATAACCGCCCTGACAATGTTTTCTCAACCTTTGCTAATTGTCTGTGGGAAACCGCCATGAAAAAGCTCGGAGTACAAGGAAGGAGAAATAAGAGGAAAATGTTCACTGAACAAAACAAATGTAAAGAAACTCACCAAACATAACAATATTACTGAGATTACATTCGTCCAGAAGGAGTCAAAGTTTAAGAATGCATCAATACTATGTTATTATACATTAATTTCAAAGCATTTTCAGGACACAAACTGCAGGAAAAAAAGGGGGATATTATAAATTGGCTTTAAAAACAAACAAAAATATTTGAAACTTGAATTCTGAAGGTGTCTAAGAGCCAGTAGATATGTTTAAAGACGGGTTTATGATGATGCAGGAGTATTCTTTTTGGATTGGCTGGAGTTTATGACAAAGTTTTAATGGTTGTCTTAAAACAAAATAAAAAAAAAGAGGGCTTTGCAACAACCAGTGCTCAAAAGGACGAGGATTCGAACAGAGTGGGGAGTAAGAGACGCTCAAAATGGCAGCAAACTAAAATAAAATGGTCCAATCTAGATTCAAACCTTAGTTTTTGATCTGGAGACAAAGGGTGGAGTCAATACAGAGGAGGAAAGGAATTTTGTGCTGATCATAGACAGTATATAGGGAGAACTGGACAGAATTTCCAAACTGGAAGCTGCAGTTTTTAGAGGAATGGGGATGTGACCAGCGGTAAGACAGGAATAGATAATAGGGAAAATGAATGGGAGGAGAGAAGGAAGACAGGTCTTCAATAAAGGGGATCTCGCTGACAGGAGAACGCTTAGAATTGTGAACAAGATTAGACATTTCTTTAGAGTTAGGCAGCTGAAAAAAAGATGGAAAATCTCAGGTACCTGGGGAGGTTTGGGGAGAGGCAAGAGAGAGGAAATAAAGCTAAGCTGCTAGTTGACTTTTAGCATTTAACTATTTCATCAGAGTTGCAGACACTTTTGGAATACAAAAGGAGGGTGAGAGGGTCGTAGGTGCAAAGTAGCTCAGAGATTATTGTATGTACTGTACATTTGGTGGTAGGAAGCTATTGACAGGTGGGCTTTGGCTGCCTATACATTGTCTGTAGTTTTCTATATGTTCCCTGATTGGTGGCACCTCTTGTGTTTTGCTGGTAGATAAGGTAGTCCTGATTGGTTTTTGTTCCAGAGACTAGCAGAGAGGTCTGGTTTTACTTTATTTTCATTAATTTGGTTCAGTCATAAGGTTCCTTCGTCATTGACTATTACTCTGGTCCGTTTGCGACATGTAGGACCCTTTCACGACCATCAATAATGCTTACCGTATTTTTCGGACTATAAGTCGCACCGGAGTATAAGTCGCAGGGGCCAAAAAATGCATAATGAAGAAGAAAAAACCATATATAAGTCGCACTGGAGTATAAGTCGCATTTTTTTCAAGTAATTTATTTTACAAACTGGTTGAAAAAAACGATATTACATCATCCTGGAAGGTAAGTTATAACATTCATAAGTGAATAGAAAACAGGCTGAATATGTGTCAACACATATTCACATATTAGCATCATGAAAAAAACGAAAAGGTGTAGTATTTATATAACATAACAGTTTTATTTAACTATAGCCTCAAGAACTCATCAACTTTGTATCTTTACTGTAATTAATTGCACGAAATCTTACTCCATATCACTAAATCCCTTAAATTCTTCGTCCTCTGTGTCACGTCTGAATAACTAAAGTAAATAAAGTAATTGCATAGATCACCATAAGAGGGCACTCTAGACTTACGGCCCATATCTCATCTCATTAAAAATTCGTATATAAGTCGCACTGGAGTATAAGTCGCAGGGACATTCAATCTATGAAAAAAACCGCGACTTATAGTCCGGAAAATACGGTACATTGTCTCTGTTGGGTCTCCGGTCCATTGATTAATAACCTTTTATTTTTTAATTTTTATTTCAACAGAACGCAACAGAGTCTAAAAATAACTAGGATACATTTTATCTTAGATATCTTGGGTCAAACTTCTTGGATGTAACATTTTCTTATCTGTAATGTTTAGCAAGGAGAATAAGAATTCTGAGTTAGACTGGTCGGAGGATAGACCAGAAAAAAGAATAAATGTAGTTTGACCAATAGACTACGGCCCAATCCAAATTCTTCCCTTGTCCCTTCTTCTTCATTTAGCCCTCCAAACAGAGAGTTATGAAAAAATAGTGTCTCATATAGCGTCACTTTCGGCGGTCCGCTAGCATTAGCACCAAGCATCCAGCTCTTAAAAATACATAACAAGAGCAGTTTTATAACTTTGAAAAGGTCATGCTACAACACAAAGTCATTACTTGCATTTAAATGTAAACTTCAAACGTGAAGAAAAGTTCTTCTCAGTGCGACGCAGTTTACCCTGAGCTTGGAGAGTGAAATAAAAAAATAAAAAAACTTCCCGGACACGACTTGCACCTAAACTGCCCCTTTAAATGGAGGAGAAGAGAAGAATTTGGATTGTGCCTACCTAGAAAAGAAGTATATTTCTTTATAGATGGAGAGACCAGATTTCTGTAAGAGACACTCTGGTGGACGCCTCTTGGGTTTTCGTGGAGCAAAGTTCCAGTTAGGGAAGAGGCAGAATGAGAAAACCAGACGAGACTCAATGGGATCTTGGGACTTCAGAGTGGAGATGAACCATTTCTGTACATAGAAACTAATCTGTCAGAAGAGGAAGGGGAAATGGGAGAAGGAATGGCCAGCGATGAGTTATTATCTGTATTAATATTCCTAATATTAAGAAAAAGGTAGAGGGTGACATTAAATGATACGGAAATGGTCAGAATGTCATTGTCTGTACAATCAGAGGTCAACACATCGGGCAAATGAATATCCTTAAACATAAAAGTCAACTTATTGCGAAAAACAATAATTGTGTAAAAGTCCTGGTGTGATTGAGGCGACGATTTCTTTCCCAGCCGAAGATCATGCATTTAGAAATAATTAGCTATGTACCTCACAATTACAGGGAGGGTTTTTTTATTTACTGCTTGTAATTTCTGAAGGCTCGAGAAGCAGCCGGCCAGCGCTGAAACCAATTTGACCGATGCCCCCAATTTTTCCACCAGTTTGAGACCCACCCAGAGGACTGTACTGCAGTTTTACGTCCAGTAATGAGGAGAGACAAAGTTAAACTGGATTTCAGGGAGAGCGTCTGGCTATTAAAAGACGTTTATCAACAAAACGGCCAACGGTGACCGAGGCCAATGAGCTCCAGCTGGTGCTTTGAGTCGATGAGCGAAGCATAGCCGGTACGGAGGTTAATGAAGCAACCCTCTGATGACACTACGCTCTGGTCGGATGCAATATAAAGGAGAAAGACTTGAATTTCCAATGTGGAGTCGTTTGTCAGTGGGTTAAAGACCAATGTAAAGAGGGTTTTCAGCATGTTCTTGTGTCGTTTTTCTGATGATATATTAGGACAATCGAGTTTAAAATTACATTTATGAGTATTTCTTTATTCAAATATTTGTGAATCAAATGAAAATAAATCCTGATTGAAAAGAGTGTATTTTGAAAATAGAAAATATGCAGAGTTGGCAAGAAGATATGGCATCTGGCTCTAAGCTGTACAACTGGATATCTCCAGTATTTCCCGCCATTTTCGTTCTAGCGGTAATGTGAGGTTGGGGTGTGAGGGGCTGTAAGCTAGAGGGAGAGTCTGTAAACAGACAGCTCTCAGAATCAGGCACATTTCCTCAGAGCTAATGGCCCCACCTACATTTCAAAGACAAATTTCTACTGAACTAAAGCCGCTCTGGAGAAACTATGTATGCTTTTCTTTTTAAATTTGGCCAAAAATGGCACGATCATAGCTGAAAATAGGATCAAAAGATGATAGGAAAAAGTATTTCAAATGAAGGGATGCATTGGTATTTTTTTGTACATTTGGCTGATCTTCATATAGAAAATATTTTCAAAAAAACTTATTTTTGCCATTCAAAACATACACGGAAAAAAGTGAAAAATTGGCTCAATTAACTCAAGTTCTGTAATTTGTCACATTAAATTTTTTTAGTTTTCAATACATAAATATTTTTGGGTTGATGGTTTACTCAACTCAAAAATGTAATTTGATAAAAAAAATATTTTTTTAAATGCTACAAATTATATTTACACATTTTTAAATTAATTGAATGCTTCACTTTCCAGTGTATGACCATTGCTTGAAAAAACCAAAACATGATAAACATACAAATTGTGAATCTTAATATTCAAACACCAATTCAAAACCTTTAAGATTTTATGAAATAAACCTTATTAACCTATAGGTCAGCTAACACCTCTAGGCGTGTGACAGCTAAAGAAACTTTTCAAAAAAAGATGTTTTCAGAGACTTCCATTGGACCCATAATGCATTATTTCTTCCCAAGGTTGACTCACAGCTTTAGACAAACACAGCCTGTCGCTTCGCTCACAGAAGTCAGTGCCGCTGGTCACAACTGTCTACGGGTGAAACTTCTGCTTTTGAAGGACCTTTGCAGACACTTTGATAAAAAAAAGAAAGAAAAAGGACCGGGCAGATGTGAAAAGCTAAATCCGTGTCTATAAAATCAAACATTTTCTACACAGTTTGTTAAAAAATATTGTACATTGTGAGAGTTGCATGCAACACTTTAGGTTCATTTGTCTGCACTCTTTGGAACAGTACTGTCTGATGCCATTCCTATTGGGTAACACTTGATAACTACACAATTTTAAGCATTTATTTAATGATTAGTTAACACTTAATGACACTGATTAACTGATATTCTGCTCATGTCAACTGTGCAATACTTTATTATATATTGTGTGATTTGTGTATATGCTATGTTTTAATGGTATAATAAATATTTGTGTGTTGTGTATCTCTGTTTTAATCGTTTTTAACAGACAGCAAAGCTCTTAAATCTCATGTATAAAGACTTAATAAGGGATAAAGAGTCCTTACTTTAGAATAGGTCACAACAACAGTTAATTAACAAGTACTAAATGTACTATAACTACATAAAATCATCTTGAATCAATAAAAATATGGGTTTATAAAAGAGTTATTAACAAATTAACAGCAAATGCCTAAAAATGTGGATGTATATTTATAGACTCATAAGGTTTTTAAAATAATTTACTATCACTTTGTAAATGAGCTTACAACTGAAGAACCACTAATAAATTGTAAATCATTTAATTGAAGTGTTTAATTGTTAATGAATAAAGTCTTAACATAGTATTAATAAACACATTAGAGTAATCGTTTTAAACCATGAATAAAAAGCTATTTACTTATGTTTAATAAAGTAGAAGTAAGGCTTTATAAATGATTAATTAAGTGTTTACTACTGCTTAAAAATGTGTAGTTATTATTAAGTGTTTTGTATGGAACTTGCAATTATTTAACTGCAAAATATTCCTTAAAAATCTATGGAAAATGAAATCAAGAGTCTTCTAAGAGGTCTAAGAGGAACCGGCTGTGATAAATTGTAATTGAAAGAGAGTAATGACCAAAAGAACAAAATCTAAATTTAAAAATGAAACAGTTCTTCTAGCTTCAGTCTGCTCTTGTGCTCTCAGGCCAGCCTTTGTACTTCCCAACATCCTGTTTCTTTCCTTTCATGGAGTTTAGGAAAGGTTTGCTCTTCCTAATGGTTCTCCTGCTTTCTTCTTCCACTTAGCAGTTCAAAGTTGAGGCAGATGTTTCTGATGTCCTTTAGAGTCTTGTTTCTTCCATCCGTGAGGACGCTTTGATGCTCACCATCTCAGCTCCATTCTGTTCAAGCCAAAAGTGCATCTCACTTTGAGTACTTTTAGTTTAGTATTTTCAATAATTTTAATGTCTTTAACTTTGTTTTTTACATTAAATCAATTAAAAATAGCTTAGTGGCACACAGATGCAGCCTTTAGATCTAAAACAAAACGTCATTTAACCACCCAGCTAACAAAAGTGCACACAGGCATTTTTTTTCAAACCACCACCCACTGTTTTATATATAGTCTTGTACACCCGCAGCATCCCGACACGCATCAATGTTTCATTATCTTCCACTGGTCAATTTTCAAGCATCAACACACATCACCTCCCCAAAAAGCTGCAATTTAATCACCACTCAGACCAGCTTAGCAAGCAGCACGACGTGGCTGAATTAAACTCATTTTAACAATAACGATATTTTATTTGCAAACAGAGTCTTATTTTGTGATCCTGCAGCAGAGAGTTGGGTCAGAGCGGTTTCTAAATCCCACAGAAGCCCGGCAGTTTCTGAGGACAGGCAGTAACCGTTCCCTTCTTGATCCCCACTGTGAAACTGATGTCCGAAGTGCTTTGATATGGAGTAACAAGACAGAGACTGGAGGAGGAGAGAGCACGGAAAAATGAAAGATGCAGCGGCGAGAGAGGGGAGGGCAGACAGAGATGAATAGAGTGAGACAGAGGCAAAGAAGGGGAGAGATAGAAATAGTCAGAGCAGAGGCCAGAAGCAGAGGGAATTTATACACACATATATCTGTTTGGGAGGGGGGCAGGAGTAGTAAAAGTGCCATAGAGGCAAAAAACAGAAAAAAAGAGAGTAGGAACTTTTCTTTGAGACTTGAGAGGATAATTAGTGAGTGAATCCAGAAGTGTAAGTTTTCAGTCCTAAGCCTTCATGCTGAGGGATTAGACTCCAGCTGAACCACTCACTCCTTTCTGTTTCCCTTCTAGCTCTCATCTCATGTTCTAAAGTGGACCATCAACTCAAGAGCAATGGAGAAAACCAATCTAAGGCATGTGGTTCTTCCTTATGCTCAAGAATCTCAAACGACGTGGTACCTAAAGATTTCTTGAACACTCACTAAAGCACTAAACTGTAAATGACGTGAACTTTTATAGCGGTTTGCTACCTTCTTTAAAGATCCAACTCCCGAATACTGGAACCAATCACGAGGGACAACACGGGGTTCAGTGAGGCGGAAACCAAACCTGCGATCTTCAGGTTAGAGGTCGACCACTCTACCTTTGCACCATGGCTACCCTGCACTAACAATCTGGGCTCACCAAAGCGCTTCACTCGTAAAACTATAAAAAAGGTCAAAAATGTACGATCAATAAGAGAATTCAACACAATAAAAACGATTTTTAAAACACTAATTATCTCTCAAACATGAATCACTTTGGTTTTAGAAAGATGTTGGTCATTGATGGTCTAAAGCTCAATAGACAAAGAATTCATCCACTGAGAAGGGTCGTCACAATGTTCCAGGTGTCTCCAACCGTGGTCCGTGCGGGCTACTGCCCTACTAATGCTGAGGAAGGGTTATCTGCAAAACCATCATGGCGGTAGCTCACGAAGAACAGGGTTGAGACATCTGGTTTAGACAACTGACCAGTACCCAAACAGGAAGTACCTGCCGGCTCCAAGAAGCCAAAATCCTGTAGACTTCAATAGAGAAATAGACAGCTATTACTCACTTGTTGGAATGACCAATCAAATGCCTCCATAAAAGTAGGCGGTCTCACATCAAATGTTTGAAAGTTTGACCCATTCTCCCAATCCAACTTTCAAGTAGGAGGGGCTTCCAATAAGCTCACTCCTGAATGGCTGTAGAAACAATGACTCGGACCAATTCCTGCTTTGACTATGGTCACATATCCCAAAATGCCACCGCGTGGCAACCTAAATGTTAGGTTTTTTCAGAAAATTTGGCAAGTGGCCGTAGAAATTATACGAAATTGGGCATGAAATCTTAAAGATTCTACCGAGACTCCCCCATGGATCTGTGGCTGTTGTATTTTTGACCGTAGCATTACTGACGTCCGACTCCAATGTGGCGGAGTTTGTATTGCAAAAAAAATGGCAACAGAATTAACTTAATCAGGTTAGAACTGGAACCATTTCCAGTCTAGTTCTCATATAGCCAATGTCTTAGATCGAGAGAGACTCTGATGAGGAATTCATTCATCAGACTCGGCCAGGTTGGTTTTGGCTTAAAGTTTGCTTGTGCTAAAAGCTGCATAAAATAAAAGAAAATAAAGATCAACTTGTTTTGCAGAAGAGGCAATGCTGAAAAAAAAAAAAAAGAAAAATCACACGTTCACTAATGTGTTAACCTAACCTCTGGACAAATTGCATTTTGGTAATTTGCTTGAGTTGGTTTGGTAAAATGGGTACAAGAAACACAAAAAAGAAGAAAACGTGGACAACACTGTGCAGGTTTATAACTCAAATATTCATACCTGGATTGCATAACCTGCATCTCTTTACAACTTCTCTTCTGCTCACAAGTCAAAACTTTTTCTTGGTTTTTCACTTCAGCAGCCTTGTAGACTTAGGTTATTTTTCTGTTTTTTCAATCACTTTCTCCTTCACCTTTGGGTAAATCCCACCAGGGTATCCCTGCAACTAAGACTGGTGTTTTCAGGTGGATAAACGCTTGGCTGTTGGATTCCCACCAGAGTTCAGATGATCTTCACAGCTGCCAAAACAAAGCGGACTGTCCAAAGAAAAAAATCTCTGGTTCAGACCAAAGAATCCGACAATGAAAGCTTTCTGAGCTACAGGACGCTTGAACAAATGTTGCAACCAAGCCTGAACTCACAATAATGTGCAATGTACCCATCTGATAACATTTTTGGGAGGGAAAGTCATGTTTTAAAAACAATAAAGACACAGGTGAAGTACTATATTCAACTGCATTTTTGCAAAGCATATTTAGTAAATATTCAACAAGTTTTCTTCCACAAGACGATTAAATGTGATGGTTTTATTGATTTTACAACTCATAAACATAACCAGACGCAGAATGATTAACATTACAGGAATTAGACAATTATTGGCCCCGTGGAGTGATTGTTGTTTACTTAAAAAAAAAAAAAGATTTTTCTCACCCGGCCAAAGGTTTTTGAGTTAGATCCTGTTAGTATTCATGGGCGCTGAGGGGTTCCAATTTGTCTTAAAAGCACTAGGTAATAATCATCATCATCAAGCCAATTATAATATGGCTCTTTGCTCACTTTGTGAGCCGAGTTCATAATGAGAATTAGACAACTGCTGGTGTGTTGGAAAGAAAATAGTTTTCTGGAGAAAGCTCTAAAAGAATCACAAAGTGTGGGTTTAGTACACTAACTGTAGCCTATTTTTATACTTTTTCTTTATAAAGATTGTTGTGAACACCATGTTTGTGTTGTCTCTTCTTAAGCCTAAGTCCGGATTTGTTGGTTCTACCTTAAAAAAAAGTAATGCTAAAATAAAAAGTCATTAATTACATTTACAGGTAAACTTCTGTGCTGGATTTTGGACTTTACTGTTGATCTTGTCAATCGATCTGCCTTTTTCAGCTTGGCAGCATTACATAAATCTTCATTGTGAATAAATCCTGGTTTTCATCCCAATGCTAGACCTATTTTTATAAGAAAGTTTGAACAGTGAGAGTAAAAAAATGAGAGAAAAAATGAACATTCTAAACAGCAGCTGTTACTAATGGATACTTTTTTTAATCAGTAATTTTTACATTTATAGTTTTTTTTATTTCAAGTTTTCACTATTTTTTTTTTCAAATTTTGAAAATGTATTTAAAGTTTTCCGTTTTTTTTATATTTTCAAAACATTGTTGATTTTTTTTTTAATTTTCACTCGTTTTCAACCCCCCCCCCCAAATTTTCCAGTTACAATGTCTATTTTTTAAGTTTTCAGTCTGTTTTTCCGTTCACTTTAAACTAATCCTGATTTGAAATACTAAATCATACAATCATGTCATGAGACACTGAGTTGTTTTTTTTTTTTTTTTTTTTTAAACTACAAAGGGTGAAGAGTTTAAAGGCCGAGATGCAGGGTATTTATATGTGAAGAGGTAACGTGCTGCGGAACTTGTTTTAGTTCCCTTTAAAGGACTCATTTTCTGCTGCTAAATTTCCACGATAAAATACCCTTTAATTATGAAATTTAAATTCAAATGTATAAATCTTACTTGATTCAATGTAGGTCAAATCAAGGATGTAGAATAATGTATTATACCTCCACCAGGTTGGTTAAATCTTTTTTTTCAATCAACTTGTAGATTATGTAATGAGATTCGTATCAACTAAAGTGAGATCATAAGGTATTGAATTATTGAAAATATTTGGAAAAACAGCTTCAAACTGAGCTGCATTGACTTTATAGCTCCACCTCTATACCCCGAAGTTGCATAATTTGAACTTAGATTACGATGAGCGTTTCCTCGACATGTGAAACATATCTTTACGAGCCGGATGCGCTCAAAATAAATCTTGAATTTCTGGAAAGTGATGTGTGGCGTGCTGATAACTGGAGCAATAAGTGGAGCAGAGTCTGATCTGCTGCTAGGGCTTAGAAAAAAGTTTGCCGTATTGTCCAAGCAATGCATCAAAGGATGCTTGGGCCAGGAACAGCAGGTCCTCCCTGACAGCAGGGGAATACAAGTTTTCCTATAGGTAGAGAGAGCCATGCTGTGGTTTGGATTCAAAACGATGAAGCCGTCTATATGTTTTTATGAAATATCTCTTTCCACAGCACTGATGTACAATCCTGACCTCTTTGTGAGCTGCTGTAATCTTTCCTCCTGCCCCCTCTATCCCATGTCGCTCCTCTCAGCTCTGTAGTCTCATCTGTTTTTTCCCAGCATGCCATTTACCAAGCACTCTGACTACTCTGTTATTTACAGCACCAGAGACTCTAATTGTACAGTGCGATGCCACTTCTTATATTTGTCAAATCTTTGTGTTTTACAGTGAACTGAACCATGTTTGTCACTAAGACTTACTAATCTTCATGTTAAACCTGAGAGAAAATAACCAAAACTGCAGTGTGGTGTTTATTCATACAGTGTGGCGAAGATCACTGCAAGGTTAATGCAAGTATAGATAATCATTAACATCTTCACCTAAGCATAACTAGCAGTCCCACTGCAGTCCGTCTGATTTCCATGCCCTTGGACAGCTACAGGAAACTGGAACGCCCAGATCAAACCTCCACGGACTCAAACTGGAGGTTCAGAATCTCGTCTTCAAACTGGGTCTTGGTTGTATGCAGCGCAGCCACAGACTGAACTGTTTGTGAATGCTCGCCTCGTTTTGATTGACGCGGTGGAACCCGATACACTCGTGTGTCACAAACCGACGAGCCTGAAACTGTGTGGTAAATTTCCACTGTGCGGAAGCCAATTCTGGATGTCAGCAGAGTTTAGGGTGACTCACGGGGGCTGATTGATGGACGTGACGAAGAGATATGAAAACACAGGGACTGATATTACAGCTGGAAAACCTTTGTGGGCTCAAACTAAACAGGAAAGCATCTCATTGCTGAAAACTCAATAAAACAATGGTTAAAGTTGCTCAAAGCCCTTTAGTTGTCATGGTTTAACCCAATATAGTGAATCAACTACTTCACCCATGAGTCTGTATTGGCTCATTTGTAAATCCTCAATAAAACAGAGAAACCAATAAGAAAGGTATAATCATTCTACACGAGAATTATAAGAGCAGATTTATAGGAGACCTTCATACTGCTGCACATCATGTGACCTACAAATGCGGTAAGGTATCATTGAAGAACCATTGTTCAAACAGCTCAAGAAAGATTTGGTGTCCCTGCATAAGACCCCAAAACGTACGGTGTTTGCAGGGGATAGCTTAACCCTTTCAAATCCGAGATGGAGATGGTATCAGCATCTCCTAAACAACACACACTCTTTGAACATGCCATAAATCTTTGACCATTTATAAGCGTATATCAGTGGATTTTGATGTCGAGAAAAGCAGTTTTGCACAGACACACACATATATATATATATATATATAATATTTACTAGTTCATGTTCACTACATACAGTTGGAGTAGAAAATATCATAGAAGTGCAAATCTCACAAGTCCTGCTCCAGACTTTTTCTTCCACACCTCTGATCCGATATATGAAAGACTTGATATCATAGAATTCCGCCTGGGCAGAATTTTAATATTAATGTCTTAATGATCAGTTTCCAAACGGTTGGCACTTCCATGAATTGAAAGGACCGCCATCCAAACGTCAGCAAGTAAGGGTAAACATTAACATTTTAAAAGCCAAAGCCCAAAATTCAAATTCTTGTGGAGTTTTAATGACAGAAGTCAATTGAAGTTTCCGAAGGTGGTGTGATCTTAGCTGTAGAAGAACAGAGAAGCTCCAAATTTGTCAAAATAAAACATCACCAGGCATGTTGCATCAGGGTGAAAGAGGTGTCTCCAACACAAGACTGCTTCACTTGTCTATTGACAAACGGTGAGTCTGGGCAACACGTTCTCATTCCCAAGTTGTCACAGATGGATGGATGGTTAAGACCCCTCCTCCTCAAAGATTGACGTTCTGGGATGTCCCCAACTCGTTGTTTCTTGACGTCCTGCTCCCCATCCTCTGGGCCGCACACCAGTACCAGAAGTTCCCTTACCTTAACCCAATACCGGACATGTGCTGACTAGAACTGGTTTCATGAACCGGTACAGGAACCCTGTGGTACTGGACAGTAACTGGTACTGGAACCACGAGGATCCGCTACTAGACGTGGTACTGGTCTGTGGACCGGGTTAGGATACTGACAAAAACGCCCCTTGATTTAGTTGGAACAGCCAGCACATCAAAAAACGATGAGTTAAGGACCCCCAAAACGTCAAAAAGTTACGCGGAGGAGTCCTTAACCAATCATCAATATGTGACGAGTTGAAAATGAGAATGTGTTGGTTTGGAACGTAAGACAATCAAAGAAATCAAGAGTTTTGCCAACAAAGTCCAGCCTCTTGGTAACGTAGATGTGACACCGAAACAATGAGATGCCATCTTGACAACCTTCCCCAACGGTTCAGGCCAAACTCAACTGCACACATACAGAAAAAAAGGCCAAAACAGAAGAAATCCACCTGCAAAGCCACATTTCTTAGCGTCGGATTCCATTGTTTTCTTCAAATGAAACCAAACATCAGATCAAAGGAAGCCACTTCCTCCTCAACAGTCACACATCCCCGAAAAACATGTGCATCTTCAAAAACAGAGTTTAATATTAATATCCACTGTTTAAAGAGACTCTAAATATTCCATTGCACAACTTACTCTCATCATTTTGTTCAGGGATTTGATATTTATGAGTACAAATCACTCAGTGCAGTTCTTCCATCCACACACATCACTCTGATCTGCTCTTCATCCCTCGTGCTTCAGTAAATGTGGGGAGCTCATTAAGCCTCAAGTCCCCTGATTTTAGCTTATTTTATATTAAAAAAAAACATTGAATGTGCTTGTGATTTTATTTATTGAACGGGATGAATGAAAAACCAGCACAAATCCAACACAAATGGAAACCCAAACACACGTCTCACTGTTCAGATTAGAGCTCAGCAGGGAAAAAAAAAACGAGGTTGCTGTACCTTTGTTTCTACCTACAGGTTTGGGAGCGGAGAAAGGATCCGTGGAGATAAAAGAGGGAAGAGTGTCATCATCAGAAAGAGACATGGAAAAGAAGAAGAAGAAGAAGAAGAAGTGAGCCACTGTTAGTGTTTATTTATGCTGCACGCTAACAAAAAAAGAACAATAACAAACATGCAGAGAGTAAAGGGGAAGGATGAAATAGTATAGCAACATACAGGGGCGCACAAAAGAAAAAAAGGCTTAATAGAAGTGATTGTTGAAGATTATCCCTTTATCGGCCTTGTTTTAAACAAAAAGTATGTTTTAAAACTAATATTTGCTGTCACATATATATGATTTACATATACAGTTTTTTTTTTAACTTAGTCAAACAATACTCCTAATACAAAAAAAGAATATGTTTTACGTTGTTTAATCATGAAACAATTTAAAATAATAAAAAAAAAACAATCAGGTGACTCTGCATATACTTAAATATTATAGAGGAATATTTAAAAAGATAATAATAAAATCAACTTCTTGAAATGAAACCTTTATCAGTTTATACACATTTTTTGTGCAGACTTCCAAATATTCCGCGTACTCCCCAAAAGCCTTCTAGAGTAACTCTAGCCTTTGGAATACAATGTTCTCTCTTTAGCGAAATCATTATTTTTAAAAATGTTAAACTGTGTAATTTTGTTTTTGTGTTCTGCATCCTGATTGGCTGTTGACCTTGTCAATGAATCTCCAATGCAGAATGCCTTCAGTTCACCGTGTTTTCTTGATTTTCTGATCACATATCTGTTTTCATTTTATCATACTGTCCTTATTTATCTGCGAATGTTTGAATTTTGAGAGTTTAAGCAAGAGAGAAAAGTTTGTCTAAGAAAGGTGTGTGAAGGGTATAGTGAAGGGTTTAACAGCATCAACACATCTATAATCCTCTATTACAAATTTCAGCTATTAGAGGTTATTTACTCTCCAAGCAGCAATAATTGAGTTTAGAAACTTAAAAAATATATATTATTTTATTTCTGTAACTGTTTTATCGCTACATTTTTTTACTTTAAGCTGTCATTGTGGATTCCTGTGAGTGCTGCCCCCCTTTGTCCTGCCTCACAGTGGATCGTATCACCGCTGCAGAACTGAGACAATTATGTAATACAATGAAACCTGGGTGGAAACACTGAGGAGACACAGCTAAGAGGGAGTAACTGCAGAGGATGGGGGTGGAAGTCAGACACGCTGTGCACAACTACCCGCCCATTTCTTTGCAGCTGCAGGGGGGCATTGTGAACACACAAATGCACGCAGACAGGTAGAGAGGGGGCACACATGCATGCCCCAAAACCAAGCCGGGAGGAAAAACAACGGAGTCCTGAACAGGGAAAGAAGAGAGTACCTTGTTCTGCCTTCAGGTGCGCCAGGCCTTGAAAGAGAAGCATCAAAAAGACAGAAAAATGAGAACAACACACCAATACAACCGCTGTATTGTCACTGCGCATGCTTTGCGTGGCGGCAAACCATGACTATCACTCTAAAAATCAAAGCTTTCCTCATGCGCACATGAAAGCTTCCAGCTGAAACACAGAAACGGCTAATTATGAATGCATTAGTTAGCTGTGGGACTTGTTTACAGCAAAATGGCAATTATAAAGGCAATAATTTGATTACTGGTAAATGTTGTGCTTGTCTTTAAAGTGGAATATATAAATAATTAGCACAAAATGATTAGACTTTGGTAATTTGGCTGACTAATTCCCCTGGAGACTCACCTGGTTTTCTTGGGACTGCTGAGGATGTGTCACAGGAGAGGAGAGAGCAGAGAGAAGCATTGCATTAGCATCACACCGCAGCTGCGTTTGCATGGGGATCTGACATGCAAAACATACCACACTTCTAATCACCGTCATGTAAGGAGCACGCAGAGGTGCACCTTAACATGCCCGTTTAAAGAAACTAGTCGTATAAAAACCCTGTGGAAAGAAACACCGAACGTGGCATCTGTCCCGTCCTCTCAGGGAGCCAGATCATTCCTTCAACACAAAATTCCTCACATTGTTTTGCTAATATTGCACATCATGTATCACACAGGGTTCCTCACACACTGAAAGGTACATAAATCCGTTCCTCCGAGGATTTACGGTGTTGTGAGGTTTGTGGATATCAGGATGCTCAATCTCAGACCCATGTCATTCCTCTCCGCTTCCCTCCTTTGCCCTTTCGTCCACCCACCCAATCTTTTCCTCATTGCACTCCGAAAACCGGCACTTCCCTTAAGGTTTCTCAAAAGAATGCTCACTGTGCGACTGAGAAAAGTTCACCATCCGTGGCATGGTGGCAGAAAAAAAAAAGCATCTCCATGTTTTAGGCTACAGCATCACAAATGATAGAACTTACCAGGGAAATTTATCTGGAAAACTAGATGTGCAGCTTTACCTGTGATAATGTGACTGCTGTAAGCTGAATGTGGCCGCTGAAGATGCTGGAGCTGATAGCTAAAAATGCTCAAGCTGATTGTTTGCCCAAATATTAGCTAAATGCTACATTAGCCAAAAACTGGAAAAGGTCCAATTTTGACAAAACAGCTAGCATAATGCTAAAATGTTAGCTAAATTTCAAATTTGCCTGAATAATTTAAAATCAAACTCTGCCAAAACAGCTAGCATAAAGCTACAATATTTGCTAAACTCCAAATTTGCCTAAACAACTTGAAAAGTCAAATTTTGACAAAACAGCTAGCTAAAATATTAGCTAGACTCCGAATTTGCCTAAAGAACTTAAAGCCAAATTTTGACAAAACATCTTGCATAATGCTAATATATTAGCTAAACTCCAAATTTGCCTGAAGAACCTATAGTAAAATTATGAAAAAAACAGCTAGCATAATGATAAAATATTTGCTAAACTCCAAATTTTCCTAAATAACTTGAAAAAGTCAAATTTTTCCAAAACAGCAAGCATAAAGCTAGAATATTTGCAAAGCTACAAATTTGCCCAAAGAATTTAAAGTCAAATTTTGATCAAACATCTAGCATAACGCTAATATATAGCTATATTAGCTAAACTGCAAATTTGCCTAAAGAACCTAAAGTCAAATTTTCTCTTCTGTGTTGGAATAGATGTCTAGACAATTTTTTGTCAATTTTGTCCTCCGATACTCTAAATTATCACTACGGATGGTTAAAGGGAGTTTTCCCTCCACTGGTGCTTCTCAGGGATTACAGTGAATCCCGCAATGTAATCTGTCACCTATTAATATAAAGAAATTAAGACAATCTGGTCTGATTGGTATGAATTGGGTTATAATATTTGGAATTAACTGGATCAAAAAATAGCTAGATTTAATGTTGCTTTATGCCAACACTTTATATTTACTGTGAATTGAATTAAAATGAGTTGGTAAGAACGTGTCCAGTTCATAGACATAAAGTTTTAGATCTCAAGAACTTCGGGGCTTAGAACCAAAATACTGATTTCTTTTTCTCTGCACAGATGCTAAATTGTTTGGTTTGGCCACAAGGATAAAAATCCTTTCTTATGATGCAAAAGCGCTTTGAACGGGCCTATGTGCTGCAGAGGACATGTGGTCCAAGCATAATCCCCTGATCTATTTTACCAGCAGCTTCGCCTCTCAAATCCGAACATAATTTTTAGCCAGGGCACTACACACAAATGCACTCTGCACTGGGATCAAGCAAGTGCCTGCACCATTTTTTTTTCCTGACCTATTTTTATAGTAAGATTATTGTAGCTGTCATTTTTCCATGTCTGTTTATTAATCCCCAAAGCTAAGCCTAAAGGCACCATTTTAGCACTTGCTTGACAGTTTGCTCGGCCTTGCCCTCCACCAAATCGATGCATACTTCCTGTCGAATGAGGTCTATAGGTGTTGGTTGGGAAGTCAATGGTTGCACTTCACAACTAGAACTTTGTTGTAAGGGGAAATCTTAAGGGGTTTCAAGAGATTATGAGTTTGTGCATTAAGTTGAATGAGTAGCAAAAGGAGAAATATTGTTGTAAAAAGAAGCAGATATTTCAGCTAAAGCTTAGCTGACCTACATCATGTGTGTCAAAGTCAAGGTAATTCTATTCGGGCCTCAAGATCATTTTATTTCATGGTTATTCATGGCTCAATGTTATCTTGCACTTATTTCTAACTTGTATAATTTGGACAAAACATATTTTTGTGGATAGTAAAATATTAGTAAGTTATTTATGGTTTGAGTTGATTTATTCTGGATTAATATTTCTCCCTTTTTATTATTCATAATGTTTAAAAGTTACGGTTTTAATGCTTTTTTTTTTTTTTTGCTTTTTAGCTAATACGTTAGTTAATATTTTCAGCAACATGCAAGCTATTTTGGCTAATTTAGGCTTTTTTAGGCTATTTTGGAGTTTAGCAACTATTTCAGCTCCATGCTTACTGTTTCGGCAAATTCAGGCTTTATTTTTAGGCTCTTCTGGAATTTAGCTAATATTTCACTAACTTTCTGGCTGTTTCGGGTACTTTAGGCTTTTTTGATGTTCTTTTGACTGTTTTGGAGTTGAGCTAATATTTCGACAACATGCTAGCTGTTTTGGCTAATTTAGGCTTTTTTTTAGGCTATTTTGGAGTTTAGCTAATATTTCAGAAACTTTCTGGCTGTTTCGGGTACTTTAGGCCTTTTTTATGTTCTTTTGGCTGTTTTGGAGTTGAGCTAATATTTCGACAACATGCTAGCTGTTTTGGCTAATTTAAGCTTTTTGTTTTAGTTTTTGAGGCTGTTTTAGAGTATACTTCATCATTTGGCTACATGCTAGCTGTTGTGGCTCATTTAGGCTTTTTTTCAGTTTTTCAGGCTATTTTGAACTTTAGCTACTTTTTCCGTTACATGTTAGCGGTTTTGGCTGACCTAAGCTTTTTTTTTTCATTTGTCTTTAGGCTAATTTGGCATTTAGCTAATATTTCAGCTGGCTATCAGCTTCTGTGATTTTAGCTATCAATTTCAGCATCTTCAGCTATTAGCACTAGCACTTTCTGCTTACAGCATTCACGCTATCAACTGTCACAATTCAATCACACATCTAGTTCGCAATTATGTCAAAAAGTTACAGTTGTAAAAATGTAGTTTTAGAGTGTTCAATAATTTTCTATCCTGTTTGGCCCGCGACCTGAGGTGCGTTTTGGTTTTTGGCCCCTTTCGTGATTGAGTTTGACACCCCTGACCTACTTGGTAGTGGAGACTGACCACGGAGGATGCTTTAACTTTTCCCCTAAAATAATGATGTAAATTCTTCTCACTTCCTGCTTTTCCCCTTTCAGGCTCTGCCTTCAAAAGCACGGCTGGCAAAATGCTATCAAGCAAGGCCCAGTCCACCATCAGCCAGTCAACCATCTGCCCGTTTTAACGAGCAGCTCAAGGGTCTCGGCCATGCTAATGCCGGCGATCATGTTAATGCGCCTTGTGTTTCAGTGCACGCTTCCCTCGACCTACGCCGCAACACGTGATAATGCAACATAAATATTCACAGGTCGGACAGATTGCTCTGCTCATTAATGTTGCGGTGTAATCACAATGTACCGACAAAGACAGGTGCGGGGAGCAGTTGTTCCGATGTACCTTCAATCAAACGGAAAAAACAAGTTTCCCGACTTTGAACGCCCCCGGGGACATCGTATGTGCTCAAGCGTTGATTGAACAAGTACTTCCCCACTTGTGGACTACAAAACAATGGAGAAAAAAGCCTGCACTATTTGCCTTGTGGACAGTCGGATGGTGTTTGTGCCGGCATTTTCCAGGGAAATTAGCAATCTCTGCTCTCATTATCTTCGTAATTATAGTTCCCGGTCCCTGTGGAATAATGAACAATCAGCCACATCTTTTAATGGGAGAAATGAGCAGCAGTCAGATCAGCTGGAGAAGCAAAATTTCTCTTTTTTTTTTTTTTGCTCTCCTGGAAAAAGGAGGAACATAACGACTGCATGTCTGAATAGATGTGCCTCAAAAGGAAAAAAAAAACAAGGGGTGGTTCTAGTCCCACAGCAGACCTCCTGGGACAAATTAGGGTACAGCACGCCGGCGGTAAATTTCCTCGTCGCACATCCCCTGCCCTGAGGCGGTAATATGACAACTTCTCTGTCAATTTGGCTGAGTCACAAGCTCCTGAAACATCCGTTGTTTCGACACAAAGACGGTTCACTCGGAGACGAACGGACCACCTTCTCTGTCTGTATTGAATCTTCGACATGTTGTTAACAAATGGGATGAAGCGAAAGGGGGTCAAGTCCACTCCGCTCGCTTGGCTGCTCAGCAACCAGCACATCGCGTGCTGGCCTAAACAGAGCCACAGGCCAGCACTCCAGATTTCAAACAGCTTCACTTGAGCAGAAAATGCTGGGACATATCAGTAACTAGCTTTTAATACAAAAAATACAAATTTTTTAATGTGAAATAACGTATTTAGCAACCACAGTGTTCAGTGAGCATTCCCTTGAGGTTTCCTTCAGTCGTGTCAGTGGGATTTAGTCACACAGG
The DNA here is from genome assembly GCF_002922805.2 of Oryzias melastigma. Lineage (NCBI taxonomy): Eukaryota > Metazoa > Chordata > Actinopteri > Beloniformes > Adrianichthyidae > Oryzias > Oryzias melastigma. The sequence goes on along the minus strand of NC_050535.1, from coordinate 3,238,748 downwards.
AAGTGGGTCAGCACATTCTCATCCCCAAGTCGTCACATATTGACGTTTGGTTACGGCCATTTCGCGTCACTTTTTGACATTTTGGATGTCCCCAACGCGCTGGACGCGTCCCGAGGAACAGTGAACATCTGGTACCGCGTCCGGTTCCCACCCGGTACTGTATCTGGTACCAGTTCTGGATCGGCAACGTATCTGGTCCGATGTCGGGTTCAGTTACAGTACTGAACGTGTACCCTAACCCAGTCCTGGTTCCCTAACACAATCAGATGCAGTACCCGACCCAAATGGGAACCAGGCTCGAACCGGACACGGTACTGGACGTGAATCCGTACTGGGTTAAGGTTATGGTACTGGTGCTGGACGCATCCCGAGGACCGGTGCGCATCTGGCACTGCGTCCGGTTCCCGCATCTGGTACCAGTAGTAGTAGCAGTAGTAGTACCGGTAGTAGTACTGGATGTCTCCCGAAAACCTGTGCACATCTGGGACCGGTTCTTGTCTAGTACTGCATCTGCTCCGGTATCTGGTAATGGATGCGTACTCTAACCCAGTAGCGGTACCCTAACAATAACCTGGTACTGGTTTGCTTCCAGTTACCGCTCTGTATCACGTCTGGTACCAGTTTGGGTCTGGTACTGTATCTGGTCCAGTGTTGGGTTAGGGTACCGGTACTGGGTTAGGGAACGCGTCCAGTACCGGTACCCTAACCTTTACATGGTACTGGTTCGCGTGCGGTGCCACGTCTTGTACTGGTTTGGGTACCAGTGCACTATGCGTCGTGGTACTGGCCCGGTTCTGGTTTGTGGCCCGGAGGTTGGGGGCCCTTGATTTAATGAGAACAACCAGCACGTCGAAAAACAACGACTTGGGGACATCCAAAACGTAAAAAGTGACTTGGAGGGGTCCTCAACCAAAAGTCAATATGTGACGACTTGGGAGTGAGAATGTGTCGAGTGGGTCAGTGAAGGAAATCTGACATGAGTCTGTTCACACAGAAGTATCTTCTACAACCCATGAAGAAAAAGGTTAACTGACTAATCAATACCCGAAATTAGCATTTGAAAAAAGAAAAAGTGTATTAACAGATGACCGCAGAAGAGTCAAAGACTGACAGGAAGCAGTACAAGGAATAAAGATACTAGAAAAGTTTTTAAACGAGTCGTGAATGTGGTCACTGGAGAGCAGAAAGAGATCTGATCTTTAAAGCGTGTAAACAGAACAGAGTGAAGTTTTGTCAATTACACAGAAAAAAGTTGGTTCTCGTCCAAACTTTGTGTGTACCTTGAGGTTACTGCATCACCTTGCAAAATCTAAACACATTCAATGAAAAAAAAAAAAAGGAGAGAACTCAGTTTTTGTAATTTCAGTCACATCAGCTGTATCCCACACTGGAAGAACTGCGAAGAAAACGGAAATGCTGAGCACATCACCTGCAATTCAACTCCCACGTGAAAAATGGAGAGTTGCTAAGCCCACAAAACCATCTTCAATGCATCTTCGGGGCGCGACTATCGATGCAAGTCAATAAGCAGAATTATTTAATGAGGGATTGGCAATATTTGGTAGGTGTAATGAGCAACTTTTTTTGCAAATATTTCTGTGAGAAAAAAAAAAACAAATCCTGGGAGGTCAGCTCTATATCTGAAAGGAAACCCTCTAAATTTTTTACAGACTTTAATCAATATTCTGAGCTTGACACAAAAAGCTCTGGAGCCAGCCCTCTTACCTTCGGTGCAGTATCGACCTACATATCCAGTTCTGGAGCAGTCACAGTAGGTTTCTCCATCTGCCAGAGAGCAGATCCCGCCGTTCTCACAGGGGTTCTCCGTGCAAAGGCCAATCATCTCCAAGCGTACCTTCTGACTGTTGATTAACGTGGGCAGTTTACTCCCATAACTGAGGTCTGAGATAACTCCTCTGAACGCTGGTAGCTCACAGACAGACGGGAGGGTGATGGCAGAAATGCGGATGTCCTCGGGAAGCCCTCCCAGGAAGAGGTCGCTGACGATTTTCATAAAGTGCCGCTGAGGCCGCACCTCTCCCGTCTTGATCTGGCCGTCCACGGCCAAGCCAGTCCGCAAGTTTTCCCTGTTGATGGCGGCGAAGTGCCAGCGGCTGTCGTTCACCATTTTGGCCGAGGTGATGGTGGTCTCGGCGCAGTCGATGCTCACGTGAAGCTGAAGCTTCCCCTCGGACAGGGTGAGAAGGAGGAAGTCACAGTATCCGCCGTCGTCGAAGTACAGCAGCAGGCCCTCCGACGCTGAGGTCTTGAACTGGAAGGTCAGGTCACTCGTGGAGCTGGCGTCCCAACGCTGGTAGCGAGCCCACTGACCTTTTGAGCCGGGAAACTCTAAGCTTGCGCTCAGACCCAGCATCGTACTTAGCAGCATGACAACACGCCTGAACAGGCTGTTGGGATTCATCGTAGAGGGAAACAGGGCACGCTAGAAGAGCGGGAGAACTAGGAGTAGATCTTCACAGGGACAACATTTGACTTCAATTTCAGGTCCAGACTTTGTCTGCTGAGTTGTCTTTGTTATTTCAAAGTCAGATCTATTATAAAGAATGTGTTCCCCAGGATCCGGGATCTTCAGAGCGTGGATTGGTGAAGGACACTTAGACCGGCATCTCCTGAATTTTCCTTGATTTTTCCCGTTTTGAAGCATATGATGGCAACACTCGATCTGCCCCTTTGCCCCATGGTTTGAGAGTCATGAAAACACAATCCTAGAAAACACAAATCTGTGGAGAAAAAACAAAAACAGAAAACCATTAGATAAATTTACTTAAAAAAACTAAAACAGCTTATTAGTTTCTAATTTATCTCCTTAAATCCACAACGTGTCTTGTTCCTAATAAGTGCTGAGGAGCATGGACTCTCTAATGGGGTCATTTTGCATTATAAGTGGTATTTAATGAAGGAAACACAGATTAGGCCAGTAATTGCTACAGGTTTAGATAAAAAAATAAAGTAATTGAGTGCTTCAATCACTACAGATTAAACTGTCAAATGCTTCTAAGTAAATGTTAAAAACATCCATTAGGGTTTTATGTGCAATTTATGCAACCAGCTATTTCTGCTAATTACTTGGTTCATTTATATATATTTTTTAACCTTGAAAATATAAACAAGTGTTATGGATTCTAGTTGTTGTTGCTTCAAAGTTATTCGTCTTTACTTTTATAAAAGCCATTGACATTGAACTCATTTATGGTTTACAGGTAATATCAGTTTTAATGTATAAACATTTGATCACATAAAGACTTTAGATGATGCTGTTTTGACCTCAAATGAACAACAAGGACTTTTGTAATTACACTTTTAGTGTTTTAACTAAACTTAGTCACAAACAAAACAAAAGGAAAGGTTATACTCAAGTGTATAACCTTAGTTTTTCAGATATAACTAGGGGTGTGTATTGGCAAGAGCATGGCGATACAATATGTATCCCAATACGTGTCTCACAATACATATCGCGATATGTGCCAAGACATTTTTCACTAGAGCTGCTCGAAGGGGCTCAATGACCTCTGTTGCCAACTAGTGGTCGGGGTTTAGGTGGAAAACAAAAACGAAGGATGCTAATAAATAATGAATTAAATGTCGCCTTGTCAGCATTTTAAATTGATACAATTATCGCCAAATGAAATATCGTGAAATTGTCAAATCAATTTTTCCCTATATATTACCCCTACATATTCGGACAACACTACCCCTCAATGATGTCATCATTAGTCAAGAGACGGATTTGGTCGTAGTCTACAAGATTTGGTCGTGACCCATGAGATTAAGTTGTGACCTACGAGATTTGGTCGTGACCCACAAAATATAAGGTCGTGACCCACAAAATACAAGTCGTGACCCACGAGATTTGGTCGTGACCCACAAAATATAAGTCGCAACCCACGAGATTTGGTCGTGACCCACGAGATTTGGTCGTGACCCACAAAATATAAGTCGCGACGCATGAGATTCGGTCATGACCCACGACATTTGAGTCGTGTCCCAGTAGATGTGGTTGTGACCCACTAAATTTGAGTCCGGACCCACGAGGTTTAGTCGTGACTCAGAAGATTTGAGTCGTGACCCATGAGATTTGGTCGTGACCCACGAGATTTGGTCGTGACTCAGAAGATTTGAGTTGTGACCCACAAGATTTAAGTTGCGACCCACTAGGTTTGGTCGTGACCCATGACATTTGAGTCGCGTCACACTAGATTTGGCCATTACCATCAAGATTTCAGTTGCGACTCACGAGATTTAGTTGTGACTCAGAAGATTTGAATCATGACCCACAAGATTTAAGTCGCGACCCACGAGATTTAAGTCACGTCCCACAAGATTTGGTCGTGACCGACGAGATTTAAGTCGCGACCATCGAAATTTTGTCATGACCCACGGCATTTGAGTCTTGACCCACAACATTTGAGTTGCGACTCACGTGATTTGAGTTGTGACCCACAAGATTTGGTCGTGACCCACGAGATTTAAGTCGCGACCAACGAGATTTTGTCATGATCCATGAGATTTGAGTCGTGACCCACGAGATTTGAGTTACGACCTACGAGATTTGAGTCGCGACCATCGAGATTTTGTCATGACCCATGAGATTTGAGTCCCGATCCACGACATTTAAGTTACGACCTACGAGATTTAAGTCGCGACCATCGAGATTTTGTCATGACCCACGACGTTTGAGTCGTGACTCACGACATCTGAGTCTTGACCCATGAGTTTCGGGTTGCGGCCCACGAGACGTGAATCAGGTGAGCCACAGGAAATAGGTCAGAGCTGTTAGCTGCCCCAGCCCCTGCTGCAATAGTTACCGATCTGCCACATTAGCACAGAGCTGCTAGTGCTTACAAATATCATTACCAATATCGGTTTTATAACTTTAAAAAGGTTGTACAAAAACAAACAGTCATTAGTTACATTCAAATGTAAACTTATGTGCTTCAAAGCATGTGAAGAAACTCAGCGTCTAAACAATCATGTGTAATTGGACGTTTGCATGGCAAGGACACAGTCTCTGGCCGTACCAAAACAAATCTGCTGAAAGTGCAATAAGCAGAGCCAACCCAACTTTTTTCCTAGTTTTCAATGCCTTACAGAACTCTTGCTCTCTCAGGATGTGGCGTGAAGCGCTGTGCAATAATGCTAAAAAGGCCTAGCCTGATGTTTGGGCGCTGTATGTGTGGATCTCTTAATTTTGTGAATTAATGTTGCTTAAATGTTGATGTATCGCGATATATTGTCAAATCAATATTTCCTTACAACCCTACAGATAATATAACATATAACCTATCCTCTGTGGAAACGGTAAGACGCTATTGTGTTCAGGAACAATTTGGGGCTTGAATTCAATCCTGCAAATGTCAAGGCTTTGGATCCCATTTTTGGAGTCTTAGTATGACTTAACCAGGGATTTGAACCCACAAAACTACCAGTCTCATGGTGGACACTCTACCACTAGAGCCATTGAGTCGGTTTGAGTCCAACTTTCACTACAGGAAAGGCTGAGAATTTTCATAGACACTGTCTAGTGTTTTTTATTACTACTCAACAGCTGCAGCCCAGATCACTGCTAATGTCTTTCCCTGTCAGAATTGTGTTAGCACAGGTCTGAACAGAAAGCAAACAGAAGCAACAAAAGCTTTTATGGAAGTCAATAAATACACCTGCTTGCTGTTTGGCGAATAAGTACTGTGTTGGGCTGCAGCTTAAGATGAAGATTTTCATGCAGGAAGTCTCTACTAGTTTGGAACAGTTGAACTAGCAGGTTAGTATAACAATCAGTAAGTTTATGGGGTGAAGGCATAGAGCTTAACCAACCAGCCACAGCCAACAAAGCAAGATCGAACAGCTTTTAGTCAGATCTGGATGCAGAGAAGTTGTTACCCGTACAGCAGCTGTAGCGATCAGCTTCCAACAGCAATTAAAAGACGGGATGAGACAGATAATATATCACTGGACGAAGGAAAAAAAGGAGTAACAGAGAACAGGGAAAAGGAAAATGTGTCTAGAAGATACGGATTTGGCTGTAGCAATAGAAGAGGAGAATGGATTTGCTAGTACAGACTATGGATAGGCCAGTATGCTGCTGTACACTAATGTATTATTTAATTCAACTAATTGGTCTACAAAACATTTACTATTGCCAGGATATCACCTCTGTGTTCAAACTACCGATATGTGTCTCACGATACATGTCGCTATATTTCCCCAAGACTGAACCATTTTTTCACTTTTATTTTTTAGAGTGTGACTTCCAAAAAAATCTACCTGGGTTTGGTACCCATCCAGAGTAAAAATATGTCTCATAACAACAAAAATTTAACACAAAATGGTTTTCGCAAAATTTGTTGTTGTTGTTGTTTCAGAGCTAGCTGCTCAGAGACACTCAGTGTCCTGTGCAAACAACTACGAGTCAGGGGTTTAAGTGGAAATATAAATTAAGGTAGTGAAGGACACTCATAAATAATTAACTAATTATCATCTTGTCAACATTTTAACTCAATACAAGTATCACCAAATGAAATGTTGTGATATCTCACCAAATTTTTCCCTACACCCCTAGTAGAAACATTGCAAGATTTTTTGTGTGTTTATTTGATCGTTAGTCCATACACTTTAATAAAAATGACTGGAAGTGGTAAACACAGACCACAGTTTCTTTTCTCTTAGATTTTCAGTTGGTGTTCTTTGTGACTTTTATCATGCAAAAACATGTTCCTTGGCAAACAAAAAGTTTAAAACA
>NC_050535.1:3221903-3231938 GCF_002922805.2 Oryzias melastigma | reverse complement strand
TTCGAAACAACAAAGTCCCCATTAGATTGGCAACTTGATATATTATGTTGTGGTTCACCTTTTGGCATTTCCAGTGAAAGCCAATCAGCTTTCACATTTGGTTTAGAAAAGTTTTCACACCAGATGCTCTTCATGACACAACCCTATACTTTAACCAGGCCAGAGACCAATACAGGGAGGCCCAGACTCAGTGGCTACATACACTGTAAAAAATGAAATATTGGATCAACTAACAAAAGGTCTGGAATTTGTTACATTTAAAATGATTGGTTTATTCAATTTTTGAGTTGTATAAACCATCAACTTAATATTTTCATTTGATGAAAACAATTTATTTTAAATGTAAAAAAAAAAAAAAAAAAATTTTTTTAAATTGAACTAATACTTCACTTTTTTCAGTGAAGGTGGGCAGTTGCATAGAGGGTCTTGGGGCGTAGGCTTACCCGCACTTAATCAACTGAGCTACCAAGCTTTTTTTTTTTTTAATAAAAGGAAAATAAATGTGTCAAAGTAGCATTCTCCACCACACAGACTTGAGTGAGCAGTTTTTTGTTTACATTATTTCATAAACCTCTTCAGGTGAACAAATGTTAAAATAATCCCCTTCACCTGGACCTGCAGGAAATTCCTATAAAATATTAAACAAAGCCCTTTGGTGTTGAAGTTGTTCCCGCTCTCCTACAGTTCTGTTTAAATTTGCCCAGTATGGTTCCAAATCATTTACATGCTGAAATCTTATATGTGTGTGTACTCTTCCAGCCCTTTGCCCTTGCAATTGTTTTGGCGGTGTGTTGCGCACCAGACAAATGCATTGTCCAATCATGACAGCGGCACAGAGCCGTGCAACACAATAGGTCCTTTAACCACCTGCCCTGAATAGTTAATCTTGCTGCAGCAGGCGAGCTATTGAATTCTAGTAAGTGATACCTATGCCAATGCACCGCGTGCAGCATGTGAGTCTCTTTTCAGGATAAGTGTGTGTCTACATCAACACTGACTAGATGTTTGTCTTTGTCTGGAAAGTTACTCAGCGGGATGGCGGAGAGGTTAAAAGGTTCTGTGTGAGGAAGTAACCCCAACAAGCAGAAAGGAGGACAGTATAGCAGCAGACGTTATCTTTGAACAAGCAACGCTCCATATGCTCATGAAACCCGAGACGTCAGTTTGGTTTAATAATTAGCCTGGCTTCTATTCAATTAGCTTGACTTGTAGGGTGTGTGGCCTGTCTGAGGTGTCGGGTGTCGCCAGTGAATGCTAGCAATGCTAGTATCAGGTCTTTGGTTAGCTGTGTAAAAATGAAGGGGAAAACACCATTGACTGTATATGAGAGCTGGACTGAGTGTGGTCACCCAAAGAAAACGCCTTCCAGCTCCGACGAAAAAGTTAATGCAGTCGCAATTCTTGCACGATACAGAAAGCGCCATATTGGAGTCAGGTGACAGTAAGCAGTGATAGCTCCAAGCTAATGTTTCCATGGCAACAAGGTAGGGCTGCGTTAATAAAATCATTTAATCGATCCAAGCTTAATAGATCAATCCATAAAAGTAGAGATTGATCCAACGCATAATGCTAAAATCCACTAGCTTGATGCTAACGTAGGATGGGATTTCCCATAGGATGGCTAATGCTAACGCTCAGTCGACCTAAACATACATATCAGACTAAATGAACATCTTTGTAAACTCACAGAAATTAATTTTACAAACTCTTTTAAGGAAATATTTCTCAAAGTAACCATTTGTGGTCTAAAACCTCGTTTTTTGTTCGTACTTTCTTCTTCTTCTACAATAAGGTGCAACGCTATAGCGTGATCGCCACCTAGTGGCCAAACTGAAACGGTCTCCAGGAGAGGCAGAACAATTATTGGAGCTTCTCTGTTAGAGAATTTATTTAACACTGTATGATATTAACAATCTCAATTTAATTTCACTCGTGGTTCATTCTAGGCGTGTCAAATCGTGTCCGTTACCTGTCAAATTTACTGCTCAACCACCAAAGTTGTTACGGAATTAATCTGTTGCCATATCATGGAAAACATGGATAATGTTGAGCGAGTAGCTTAGGTTCATATGTTTTTGAGAGCTCTACAGAGGCGCAGGCAAGCACATCACTGTGTTTGTGTTCATCAGATCTTTCAGAGTCTCTCTGGGTGAGTACTTCACTCTTACAGCAAGAGCTTCACCTGACTTTTAAACGTTACCTCCGTCTGTCTGCGGTCCAGTTTGAGCATTAACCCAAGAGAGGGGGAATAAAAATAAAACTGGGGGATCTTTTGATTATTGTCTTGAAGCTAGAGTGGACCCGGGTGCTACAACGGCACTTGAGGCGGCTCTCTGGGCTGCAGAGCGGGCTCCGCTCCCCAGGACAGTAGACGTTGCTAGATCTGCCAGGCACCTGGACAGGATCCGCTCTGTCAGAGCTAAGCTATCCAGCGGGAGGCTAGCTAGCATAGCTGTCCAATCTATCCAGGGTGTATCCCGCCTTCCCCCAACAGTAACTGGGACAGTTTCCTGGAACCCGGCGTCGTCCACGGGCTGAGAAAATGGACGGAAGTTCATGACAAAAATTCTCACATCGGGCGGCCATCTTGAATGTTTATTTCCACCCTTTGATCTAGTCACTGAAAACGTCACGTGCCCAAAGCTGAGTTCCTGATTGGTTGACTCGCCGCTGAAATCACGCCGCAGCAGATTGCATCTTTACATTGAAACTTGACGCCTCCGCCACGCCGGCCGCATTTGGTGTAAATGCACCATCACACATGTATTAGATTAAAATGTATATCTTCAAAACATATATAGAATATTAATGTATTTCTAAACAAATGTGTATTAATGTGTAAACGCACAATTTAATTGGATTAAAGAATTGAAAAAAAATCAGATTTGAATCCATTTTGGAAATTATTGGCGAAACCCAACCGTAATGGCAACCAATCTGTCAAACGAGTCAAACGTTCGACGCGTAATTTTTATTGAGGCGTCTGATTGGCCAAACAACTTGAATAGCTTACATTATATATATATATATATATATATATATATATATATATGTATATATATATATTTATGGGATTTTGGCGTCTTGGAGCTAGCGGTTATTTCCTGATTGAAATGCAAGATGGAAGGGGTCACTCGGTCCAGTTGTCTTATACAGTCACTGCAGATGAATTTGTGGCTGTTACTTCTATAAACTATAAAAGTTTTCAACCAAAGGTGAAATTTAACGTCTGCAACCTTTTCCCCTGCGTGTCAGCTTGCTTTACTGACAAAGTTCCTCACCGTTTGGTTATGAAAGGTGCCCCAGAGCCAACCTCACACCTGACAATGAAGACTTCACACTTCACTGTGAGGGAAAAACTCAAAAGTAAAGACGCTTCCTGTTTGAAGTCAAGATGTTGACCTCTTTAGTTGTTTTTTCTGGCTCATTTCCACAATAATTAAATATTTTGGCTTTTTTTGTCAATTCTTGTTGCTATTTTTAATCTATTTTTGCTAACATTGTTTTGTTCTCTCTTCAATTCTGGAGTTCCTTCACTGCAACACAAACGTACAACCTCCTGGAATGAATCAAACTTGTTTTTATTGGAGATACATCATCCTCACACCTTGGTATGAGTGTTTCACTCTGTGAGATAACTTCTTTTTTTACTGGAAATACACATTGAATTATTAAATACAGCAGGATCTAAGATGGCCTGCATGGGTTGTGTCACACACCGGCCATGAATGATGTATTGAAGCGTCCAGCTTTGCTGCAGCAGATTTATTGACATGTTTTTTAATGCAAGCGAGCCCCCGTCAGGAGACCCCTCCTGTGCTCCCTGTCTATCACAAGCCTGCGCCCGGAGGAGCGATTTCACTCGACATCAGTCACAGCCGACAAGACTGCACTACAGTAGGGGAGTGTCCGGACCTATTAGTCTGCTGGGTACACAAAGCACCACCAGGATTCTTCTTAAGGAGGGGGGAGGACAAATGGTCACCACAAAATCAGTGCTGGAAGTTAGTTTGAAGTGTTGGCCACCTTTAAAATGAATGGACACTTATTCAAGAGAGTGTCCCCTGACACAAAGCTGCAGATGTCACCATTAAAATATAACCCCTGGCTAAAAAACGTGGGATCAGCACTCCTGGAGGATGTGCATTCAGCCGTTTTATTTTGAAGGAAATGACTCACAACTACACTATACGATGAAATCTACAACACAATTGTATTTTTTTTATTACATTCGTATTTATTAGAATTAATTAAAAAAATGTTCTTGTGTCTGAAGTAAAATCCCATTTCCTGCTTCTCCAGAATTCCCTAACGAGATCTACTTCATCAATCAGATATGAGTTTTGTCAAACGTGAGCTGACAGCTCATTCTTGCAGGATGGAGTCTTGTCACGGACCATTTTCTTCAATTTTTCACCATTAATTTTCAATCAGACAGAGATCCGAGCTGTTTGCTGGCTAAGTCAATGAGATGATGCGTCCTTCCTGGAATAAAACGACTGCAGGGAAGGCGGTGGAGGAGTCCGATTTATTCTCTCCATTAACGGAAAGCATCCCTGGCTTGATGGAAGGGAATAAATGCATTCATAAAGTCAGAATGAGTTGGGTTTTTTTAGGTTTTCCCTCTGCCTCTCGCACGGTGGCAGTCTGGCGTTTGCCTTAAGGATGGATGCACGACGCTTGCTTTTAAAATAAGAGCCACACTTTGGACACGTATAGTGGCTTATAAATGAAATGAATTAATCTGAAATGACAATTAAATGAGTTTGTTTTGCCCTGTGAGCTGCTTTGTTGGCAGCTGAGGGATGCGTGATGGTCGAGCGAAACTTTAGCTCGTTTTCTCAACTGCAGCTCTAAAAAAATGTTGCTTTTTCTCCCATTTCCTGCAGGTGAGAGCCCTAAAACTCCATGCACGAGCTTGATTGGGGATGAATTGTGCAGATCAGCTCCAATAGATCGCAACGATTTGTCATGAACGGGGTAAATTCCTACCTCCGCGTCTTGAGGCGACGATTCCAAACGGATAAAGTCCGACTGTGTTTTATAATAATCCAGAATAGGAGTCCAGGAGAGGAGTTGGGGAGATGCAGAATGTTGTGGAGGAAAACAGCAGCGCTCAGTGAACGCGCATCTCTCTCTCTCTCTCTCTCGGCTCACTCAGCGCAACTGCTGCCGGGCCGTGGATTCTCTCACCGACCGACCGACCGACCGACCGACCCGCCTTCTGAGTGAGCTCAGCGCGGTGTGGGGCTGAGGGGCTGAGCTACGGCACGACAACACGAGAGAGCAGCCGTCAGGGACGATTACAAATCAAGGATTCCTCCTGTTTAGGAGCTATGATGAAAAGCCAATCACTGACTGTGCGCGGGAGTTTATTAAGGAAGGAGCGCTTCTGGATCAGAACCATGGACAGCGCCCGGTGCTGAACTCAGATCTCCACAGGGATATTTCGAGGATATTCCATGAAATTAATCCCTTTATCTAAACAAACCTGATTAAAATGATGACAATAAACTAAATCACATTTTCTAATGAAGTCAAATCTACCTTATTGTTATCTAGAATGTACCAATATTCTTGCAGAAAATATGTGATGGTTTTCGAACTTTCCTCAAGATCTTCTTGCTTCTTTCAAAAATCTAAATCTAAAGTCTCACATTAATGAGGAGGTTGTTAAATTAAGAAAAATACCTGGCCAATTCCAAAAGCACTGCCTTATAGTTAGATCTATTTAAATTGTGATTTTGTTGGTTTTTTAAGTCAAAATAAAAAAAAAAAAATCTGCATCAATTTCCAGGACAGAAGTCTGCAACCTTCAACACTTTGAGTCAGTTTCTCACCGACTACAACCCACAAAGTGTTAAATCACACTTTAGAAAAATTAGACACTGCTTTGCACCAATATTAAGTAGTTGCTACAATGGTAACTACAGATTAAATATTGATTTTTGGTATAAATATAGCGAGAATATCGCCTTTTTTTCAAAATATGTTAAATGGTTTTTAATATGTTGCATTTTTTGGAGTGTCATCAGACCCTGGGTAGTCTCACAAAACCCAGGAATGGGTGGACTAAAGTCCAAGCCTCCAGTATCATTATATATATATATTTAAATAAATTGTGGTCTCTAATTTCTAATTTTGTTTTAAGGATCTTCACGTGTTTTTATTTCCCTTTTAGTCACATAAACCACAGTTGAAAGTCAAAGAAACTAATTTATCATACTTTGTATTGGGTATATTATAAAGAGTAACGATTATGAGTTAATCTTCCTCATCATCATTGATGCTATGTTTAAATTAATTTAAAATTTAAAATTTTAAAATAGTTTTTGAGTTATATTTATGAATTTGTGGCAAAAAATGCACCAGAAACATTAAAATAAACTATTTTTAAAAATATTTATATAGATAAATTTACCCTTCCTACTGCATTGATATGATCCTATGGTGTAGAATGTCTTTTATTTTGAAAGGAAGTCATGCAAATCTCTATTACCAACTATTTCTTTTTTTTAAAAGCAATTTTCACTTCATATTTCATTTATGCCAAAAATAAAAAATAAATAAACCCACAATAGTTTATTTAAATGTATTATGTCAGTAGCAACAACTACTCAGAATCTTATTTTCTAAATGGTGAGTGAAGACTTTGTGGCGTCTACTTCGTTTTGGTTGGATAGAAATCCACCCGAATGGCTCTTTAAGTGTTGAAGGCTCCAGACCTCTGGTCTAGGGGAACACCGAAAAAGACCATAACTTATGAAACCAGACACCAAGATCACGAGGATTAGAAAGAAAATAGAGATACTAAAGGATTGAAACCTTAAGTAAACACTGACGCAGCCACGTTAACCGTCAGAATCAGTATCTCCCTGGTAAGGCTGCCGAATGAGATTTAACAAAAAAAGACACAGCAAGCCGTAAATAAAGACAGCCAAAGTCCAACCACAAACTTAAATAACAAAACCCAGCAGTATAAGACTGCCGAGGACATAAGAGGAAAAAGAGAACCAAACAAATCTACTAAGTAGTAAGTGAATTTGGACCAAACACTAATCGTAATGTTTGTTTTGGTTTCTCTTAGTAAAAAATGTGTTTTTATAAAATATTATTTTTTTTCTGTGACACTACAGTAGTTATTATATTAACTAATAACAAAAACACTACCAAAGATGTCTCGTGTGTGCACATTTTCCTCTGTGTGACGTGATGTTTGTGAAACGGTGTTGCAAAAGAGAAGGAACACATTCCCATGGGATTGAAGCCAAAGGAGCTAATGATCCAGAACCCATATATTTCTGGGTTAAGCTCCATTTTCATGCTTTCTTCTCTTAATGCTTTGCATAAATCTTCAAATGGAGAAACATCTGTTTTACATCGAGCTGTAAAGACGGCCTCCTGCTGTTACTTATCACTTGTGTTCCTTGTTCCATGATCCTAATTAAAAGGCAAAGAAATACAGTTTTTAAAGATAAATGAAAATATAGAATAGTACATGACTGGATTAGAAAGTCAAATCTGCATATCTGAGACAAAGTATTGCCTGAAACCGTCTTGACCTGCTCGCTGGCTTATGCTGATCCATGAAGTCAGTATATATCTCACAGAGATAAAAACACACCTTTGTGCAGAAAACGGAATAAAGCTAAATCTGGAGATGTGTGGAGGTCTCTGTCTTTGGCACCTGCTCAAATCCTCGCTGTTGCACAGAGGAATCGCCCGGGGCTGCCGAGTGACTTTTTGACTGAGGTAAAACTAGTGGGAGACGAGCAGAACAGCTTCCGTGACCTTCTTTTGTTCTGAGGACAATGAAAGAACTCGGACGGAAGTATCTTCTTTGGGGCAGAAGGAGAAACAATCCAAGATATGTTTTGGGGAATCTTCCATACAATTCATGCGCCTGATGTGATAGATTAGCTTCATTTCATGTCATTACCTATAGACAGGTAACTGTGAGGCACTCATCACAATAAACACAGAGACATTCTGAGAGATAAATCACAGCCGTGTGGTTAACAGCGTGATGTCAGCACTGGGATCTGATGAAACAATCCCCTGTTTCTGGTGCAAAATTGAGGCCATTTGTTACTTTGAATAGATCTACAGGCCTGAAAGCACATCTGGGCCGCTCCGGTCGCCCTGATGTCGCTGCAGTCCCAGCCTGGATACCGACACGAAGGAGCGACACGATGATTCAACAGAAGATGCATTAAAAATATGTATTTACACGTTTTTCATAAGAAAATATTAAGATAGTAAGTACGAATGCACAGCCAAGCCTTTGAGATCTTTCTGACCTTAGAAGAGGGGCGTCAAACTCAATCGCACAAGGGGGCAAAATCCAAAACACACGAACAGGATAAACATTTATTGAACACTAACATTAAAACTTTAAAACAGTAACTATGAATTAGATATATAGCATTACCTGTGATAATGCTAGTGTGAATGCTGTAAGATGAATTTGACTGCTGAAATTAATAGCCAAAATATTTGCTAAATCCCAAATTAGGTTACAAAACAACAACAACAAAAAAAACTTAGGTTAGCCAAAACAGCTGGCGTGTAGCTGAAAAAATAGCTAATCTTCAAAATAGCCTAAACAACTGAAAAAAGCCTAAATTAGCCAAAACAGCTAGCATGTAGCTGAAATATTAGCTAAACTCAAAAACAGCCTAAAAAAATAAAAATAAATCGTAGTAAATACCAAAAAAGTCCAAAAAGTTAGCAGAATGCTAATTTTTAAAACGTTGAAACCATAACTTTTTAACATAATTATGGATAATATAAAGGCAGGAATATTATTCCAGAATAAATCAACTTAAACGTTAGAAATAAGGTTTGGAAATAAGTGCAAAACAACAACGGGTCAT
The DNA here is from genome assembly GCF_002922805.2 of Oryzias melastigma. Classification (NCBI taxonomy): domain Eukaryota; kingdom Metazoa; phylum Chordata; class Actinopteri; order Beloniformes; family Adrianichthyidae; genus Oryzias; species Oryzias melastigma. Next base: position 3,223,062 of record NC_050535.1, on the reverse strand, counting down.
TAATACCAATAAAATAAAATGATCTGGAGGGCCGGATCCGGCCCCCGGCCTTGACTTTGACACGTACCTTAGGTAGTTCGACTTATTTATTCCTCATCCATGACTTTATTTCTGAACAGAACTTTTTGTCCTAAAATGCATCAGAAAGTGTTGCAAAATATAAAGTATTTATCATGTTTGCACGAGGATCTGAAACCAAGTTTTGCTTTGAGTCAGAGACTTTTCTCTGCTCCACCTGCTCCATCCAGGTTCATCCAGTGACATGTTAGCCGGGTCTTAGAGGCTAATCGAAACAAAGCCATGATGAGAAAATGAATAGCTCCTTCTAATTAACAACATCATTATGAAGCGTGAGGCAGCGAGCCAAAAGGACGAAGGGATCCGCTCAAATACACACTTGAGGACGATAAATACCAGCACTTTTCTTTTCCTTTTTCAGTGTAAAAATGATTCTTAAGGAGTGATAGTGTTTTGATAATGCGTCCAATTTCATTTAATTAAAATCTGGTTACCTATTCTACCATTAGCAACAGCTGCTGTAATATTTATGAGTCACAAATTTAAGAGCACAGAATTTCACATCTTTTTGTTTTCTGTGGTTTCATCCTCCCAGATTCCTTTTATGTCGCATTTTTGAGTTTTCCTGCAGCACACAGACATCAGTTTCAGTAGAAAACATGGTGGTATTGTCCATCTGTGTGGAGTTTTCCTGTTAGATCTAATGCTGCGTTCACACCAGATCCAATCAGTCAAATTCCAGTTTTTGAATTTGTTGCTTGAAGCTTGTCCATAAATGTAATCCTGTGACACCTTTGGAAAAACATTAGAACATTATATTAATGAAGTTTCTTCGTAGTGGCAAACATCTGATATCTTTCTTAAATATTTAATAATCGATTGAGTCCATCTGGTGTTCGATGTTCACAAAAACACTTTTCGCTGTCACAGGATGGAGTTGAGGGTATGATAAGCGTGATTCAACATGTAAAAGATATATTTTCCATGTTTTTTTTTATCCCAACGCTCATCTGGACCAACACATTGTTTCTTTTTTTATTTGGTTTGTTTTTGCGTTTTAAGAGCTTATCTCACTAATTTCACCGTTACTTGCATGGTATTGGCCAATATGAGGAAGCTCCTTGCTAACCTCTGTGTGTTT
>NC_050535.1:3181378-3221804 GCF_002922805.2 Oryzias melastigma | reverse complement strand
GGATCATAGTCTCCACCATGACCGACAATGCCCTGGAAAATGGACTCCATAGACAAATCCCTGAGCTGGGCCCTGTGGAGCTTCTGGTGGAAATGTACCGATTAGGTCTTGAAGCTCCCCCTAACTGGTTTCAACTGGTTTTGGGCTCCATCTGGGTTCATGTAAACTATGTTAATAACAAAGTATAAAAGTGTTTTGTATTGTATGCATTAATAGATTCTTTTTTTTTTAGCATCTTCACACGTTGACTTTAACTCCTACATCTGAGAAAATCTACTTCTTCTTTGTATATTTTCTCAATTTTCAGGAAATTCTCCAAAATCACGACAATTTTCTTTTTTTGCTCTCAGTAATTGTCTTTAAAGTAACTGAATCAACTGAGTTTAAGCATTATTGATGAGACAGGCGAATCAGCCATTCCAATTTTCCAAACAAAAAGTTCAGATTGGAGTCAAACACAACTGATTGTGGGAGGTGTTGCTTTTTTGGACGCATTTTAGTTCTGAAAACGAGTTGAGCCAAACATATTTTTCACAATAACTGTAACAGAAATCAGGAAAAGATTTCAGCTGAAATGATGTGGGCTTTGTCTGTCTCAAGGTTACAAGTCCTCATCTGGAAAATAGAGAAGGACGTTTTATTTTCCTCTGCTTCAGTCTGGCTTTAAAGGCGGGCTACTTAATGTTGTTCCTGATTAATGCGTTCGGAGCTGTGCTTCATTTTCACAACTGTAAGTGTAAACAATACATTTCAGCAGACCCTCAGCTAGTGTGCACCACCTGCTATGGAGGTATCAATAATACATGAGGGTCCTAATAATGTATCACTGTTTACCACCTGCACACTGAAGGTCACACGTGTTCTCTCCCATCTCTGACTCACAAAAACCCCACAATAATGCAGACACATTCTCGTTGTCCACCCTAAATCTCTGCCGACTCACTGGTAGGTTTCTAAAGAGGCTGTTAGGGGGTCAAAGTGATCACACTATCAAGGACATCTATTAGAATCCAATTTGGCCAGCTTGGGTCCTCAATCCGGCCCAGCTAACCTCCCTAATGGACATTCATTTATCTCCTGTTATTTGGGAACTGTTGCGTGCAGGGTCCGCAGCTCTGGTGCTTAGCAGGATGAATGTGATATTTATATCAATCTCTGCAGCTTATGGGGAAAAATGTGATGGTATAGGGACGATAAGAGGGTGATATTTCATTGTAAATGTCACTTTAATGTAACTATCACTACCCAAGGTGGGGTGGGGTGCAAATTCACTTGAAACCAGAAGGAACAACGGACTCATATAGTACACTATAAAAACAGTAAGTTATAGAACAGGACACATGAGGGCACTTCCTCTCTCTGTGTGAGGAATCCTCCTGAATAATGAGGAGCACCTGTCAGGCTTGGTTATCTTGACTCATGGACTGGAGTCCCAACACCTCCACATATCTGAGAGCGCTCGCCGCCTGCAGGTTGCTAGCATGTTTTTTTTATCCGGATACCTTGAAGCATGAATAAGGAATTTCCACACGTGTTGCTGCTGTACTGCAGCATCAATCACTGACCTAACTATGAAAAATATAGACTCAATGACCATGGTAATGTGGTAATGTAGGGAAAAAAAGGCCTATTGGATGCAGTCAGTATTCAGGACACAAACAACAGTGTGAACGTTAGCAAACAGCTCCTTCTGAATGCAGAAACGTGTCTGCTCTTGTTGATTGAATCTCATCGCTGCCTTTGATTCAATCTATCACAGTTTTCAATTAAAGCGCATTGAACAGGTTTACATTAAAGGATTGGGAGGATTAGAGGAGCAGCAGTAGATTGTTTATGGAATGTATATCAATTCAAACCAAAGTGGGCTTGGAAATCTGCAGGGTTTTGAACTTGGACTCTTGTTATTAGCAAGGCTTCTATTAGATAGATAAGTGTTTGTTATGTAGACTAGAACAATACCAGTTATTGACCCTCAACAAACTGAAGGTAACTCTCGGATAAGTGATGTAGAGGTTTAGGCTGCTGTTTTAGCTAGGCTATAGTAATTGCTAAAATAGGCTAAAGTCGCTATGCTAGCTTGTTAGGTACACAAAGTGAACGAATGAAGAAATGAAGTGATTTATTTGAAACAATCGGGTAATAATACATAAAGTAACTTCTTACATTATCAATCACAAGCTGATCACTTGAAAGGGAATGGAAGGAAGCGAACTTATATAATCCCGCCCTGGTTCAACCTTACCATTTTCTTCACATGAATTATCAACATCCGGTTCAGGACTTAATATCAAATATTTATACCCTACACCTATAGATTAAGATCATTAAGAATCCTTAAGTTCAGTGATGTAATTACATTTCAAACAACCACAAACAAGTCATTTATATTAATCAGTACCAAAAAATCTAAATATGCTCAAACGATTATCATCAGGAAAAAAAAAAATCATTCACACTAATCAGTACCAAAAATCCAAGCATATTCAGACTATCATCACCAAAAAAAAAAAAAAAATGACCCGCACCAACCAGCACCAAAAATCCAGAGCATTCCCGGACTATTAATAATCATCTGAATATATCCCAGACTCTCGGCACCGATCAATGCAAATGACCTTCCCCGATGATGTTCATTAATTATCATCAGAAGGAAAAATCATCTATATTAGTGGAGGCAAGGCGGGTGCCCGAGTCCTTCTCATAGAGGCTGGGTGAGATCCACTTGTGCATTTGTCTCACATTGGTGCGTCATGACCGGATTCGACTCAATAAGTCACGGCCGCTGTGTGATTTAAGGCGAGGACCTCATTACACTGGGACAGTGAACCGAAGTGCTCACTGTGCCTTCTCTCCAGCCTGGCACAGAGCCCATGGAGCTGAAGCAAATGCGCCCACAATGCAATCCAGCCGCCCGATGGACTGTGTAGAAAGCTGTCTGGGCTCTGGCAGAGCTAGTGAGCACTGCCCCTCAGGGTCCAGCAGAGGTAGCAAGGTCTGCTTCCCAGGCTGGGCAATGGAGCTTGCTATGCTGACTGCTGGCGATTACCTGCCCAGCAAACAGAGAGCCTGGATGGGTGCTGTCGTAGTGGGCACAATCACCTTAGCTTCCTGTACTTATGGTGACTTATGAGACTCTGAATGATCTGGAGAACCCAGACACAGCAAAGTGTTTGCCAGTGCCTCTGTAGAACTCTACAAAAGCTCTATAAGCTTAACTTACTCGCTCAACATCATCCATGTTTTCCATGATGTGGCAGCAAATGAAGTCTAGAAAAATGTTGGCGGTAGCTCCGTGGCCAGGTTGTCAAGGCATCAAGCAGTAAATTTGACATGAGGTGGCAAAAATTTGATGCTAGAATCCCGCCCGGTGTGAACAGACCATTAGGGACATTGAGACTCGCACAGATAAGTCAAGGGACGTCGTGAAAATGGAACGGACCATTGTTGTGCATGCGATAAGCGTATCCTCAAGTATTTGTAAGGCAAGTTGCAAGCAATCATGATTTATGGGTGATGCTGTCGTACGATGCCCCTATGCCACACTCTCCTTAGTAAGGTGCAGGTTATAAACTGGCCAATCAGATGCCTCAATTAAAAAAAAGGTGGTGCCTACTGACCCCATGTCCAACGTTCAAAATTCTCAAGAGCACTGGTTCTCATTAGTAAGGGACTGGTTTCTTACTGGCTGCATGCAAGTGATACATAAGTGCCCAAAGAATACCCACACCTTCTACTGACTGGTTAATACCTGAATTTCTAACAGACTGCATTCAAGGAGTTCACACTTGTGCAAAAAGCACTAACAGGGTTCTAGCACAGTGTGTAGGACTTTAATTGAACAATAAACTAGCTATTTTTACGTCAATTTGTCTCATGATTAGTTGTTCCATTTTACTGAACCAGTATCTGTTAAGTTAGGGGGTTTAATATCAAAGCACATTAGAAAAATCAATATTAAAGTGAAATATTTCTTTGCCTGAAGCAACTGATGCCATGAATCTAGACAGAGAAAGGTCTTTGCAAGACCAGCGTGCCACCTGGCCAGCAGGGCATGCTGACACCTGGCAGAGCTAATGGTGTGACACCTGAGGGTTTCAGACTTCTGCCAGATGGCAGAGTAAAGGAAGATCACGCATGCAAGGAAACCGTACAATTGCCCCGTACAATTGGTGTTCAGCTGCTACACACAAATAATTAATGCAAACCAGATGCACTGTAGATCTGCGAGCCCGAAACAAGAAATGGATACTGTTGACTCCCAACAGGTGGAGGGGCTTTTCCCTGGAGATCAGACTTGATCCGACCAAGAGAAATCCTAATATATGAAGCGGAATGGTTTATTTTATGTTGATTAGAGGGTAAAAAGAGAATTATTTTCAGACTGTGCCAGAGAAGTGTAGGGTTTGAAGCTTCCAAAAAAGGTAAAAATTCATGAGAACATCTTGTAGTGACGGTAAAAAAGTTTCTTGTGGGAACGGAGACAAAAGACGATGACAAACAGAAAACAGTGAAAAAGACGGAGACACAATGAACACCCCCTTATGCCCAGCAAAAAACGACTTCAGAGACAGTGGGTGAAACAAAAGCGGGCGCTGACGGACAAACAAAGTGATGAAAGCTCTGAGATGTTGCAAAGAAGATGACAGATTCTTTGCTTTGCAGAGAGAATGGCTGCTTATCAAAAGGGAACGGAGAATACAATGCTGGAACACAAGTGCTTTTTTCCTTGTTCTTCCTGAATTGTACTTGAAATCATAAGAAACATGAAGGATGTGGATATTTCGTTATTTCAAATGACTGCCATAAGCTTTCGTGAAGGAGGGGACGAGGTTTGATGGCTCTCAAAAGGAATAAAAAAATAGAACGAAGAGCCACAAAGAGAACAGATGTCATAGTATATCAAAGACTTTTGGAGACTGGGTTTGTTGAAGATGTAAAGCAGCACAGGCCACAGGAAGAAATCATACAGACTTTAGGCACCTGTAACTCCTACTTTTTTTTCCAGAATTCATTCCTATTCTCTGCCTTTCATCTCTGAGGCAATCGCTCATGACTCGCTTGTAATGGAAAGCAGAGGAGCCACTTTGACCGAGCGAGAGGGAACCCCCCGTTTATTCCCTCGTTGCCCTGACGGATGATTCCTGGATCCAAACGTAAGAGAGGGATTAAGAAATAATGTATACAGAGAAAAAAAAAGACACAACCTAAAGGTGAGGGATAATGGTTGAGCCGCCAATGTTTGCTTTCAGATTTGAAATAAAGCCGCCTCAGGCCAGCGGGAGACAAATCAGTCAATACGGAAAGTACGAGGGTTAGCCTTTAGGGTCCAGGCAGATGATTTGTCTATGAGCTGGAATTGGACATTCATACGGCGATGGTTATGAATATGGAACCAGTTTTAAAATGAGGCCATTTCAGGATGCGGTAAGCCACCGAGGCTGCAGATGGGAACAAGTGATGTAGGCTGCAGGGCGGCCATTTTTCGTCTCCAGTATGAAATTGAGAGTTTTGGGTGTTTCTTGTGCCGCAATCCTTCTTTCTCTTGCAGTCTGCTGAGAGAAGGAGCCACAGAAATGGTATCACTTCCAACGTAGAATAAGTGTGGTTATCAGTGAGCACATGTGTGCCGTGTGGGCAGATAAAAAACAACCATTATTAAATGTCAAACATTTAACAGAGCCAATTTGTGTCTATTCAAGCCTAAATCAAGCCCTGCCCTATGAATCAGCTGTGCCCTTGTGATTCATTTCAGCTGATTTAGATCTGCCACGTCCTTCCTTCCCATTCGCCATATCTGATTGGCTTCCTGGTGTCGCTTCCCTCCATCTTTTTCCATTTGTCTAATGAATAGACTATTGATTACTCATCCAGACAGATGGACAGACAGATGGACACCAAAACAGAGGAACCAACACAAACAAATACGGAGGCATGAAACAGAGACAGATGAACCCAACAGCAGACTGCGTGTTTGCAGGCGGATAGCCGGCGCCGAGAAACTGGTAACGAGTGGAAATGTATCTGAATCGCATCATTATTTTAATAAAACCACAAGCGAGACACACAAGCTTTTTATCACAGTGCTGGCACCATCCTTTAATTATGAGTTATTTCTAAATTGCTGTCAGAGGTCAAAGTGGTAGTTGATACTGAAGAGGGCCTCTTTAGAAGTAATCAGTTTTTATTTCAGGTACATAATATTTTAAAAAGTTTATAATTAGCCCAATTTTGTAGTTGCTGATAATATTGTTTCCTTTTTCTGCTTTTCTTAAACTTGTGACAACAGTTGTTAAGATGGATTTAAAGATGCTACTTAAAAATTCCAGCTCCATTCTGATGCATTCACTTGCAGACAGCTGGATCCATTTATGTCTTGCTTTAAACTTAAAGTCCCATTACCCGTCACACTCCTAGATGTATGAAATTTGCACTTCACCCATTCCCTGGGGGAGTGGTGAGCTGCAGACACAGCTGCACTACGGAACCATTTGCTGGTTTAACTCTACCCCAATCCAACCCCTTAATGCTAAGTGTCAACCAGGGAGGCTCTGGGTCCTATTTTTAGAGTGACTCAGCTAAGAATTGAACTCACGACCTTCCAGTCTCAGGGTGGACACTCTACCATAAGGTCAACATACTGGTATTTTTTGAGTTGGCATCTAGCCCCACACTGTACGGCTGGTTGGCTCCAATACTGCTCGCCATTTTGTGAGATGTAAGTTAGCAGGAAAGTATGTAAACAGATGGATTATGGGAAATGGAGGAAGGCTTTCTCAACACCAACAGTCTCGCCCACAATTAAAAGGGAGAATTTCTATTGAATGATGTCTAAGTTATAGTTCATTAGAAATTTCTAAGACACTATAGTTTGTCCTAGAAAACGACACAGATTAATCATAATGAAACAATTCAACTTAGAAGGCTTTTAAAATACATCAAAAGATGATCGGAGAAAGAAAAGAAAATTCTTGTAGTTTTTCCATATCTATCAAGGTCATCATCATTCAAGTTTAAATTCATTCGTACTTTTTTTTCCTTCTTTAACTTTCTGTTTTATTTTGTCTTTTATCATTTTCTGACCTTGACTTCCTGCCCATCTCCAGACCCAGATCAGCTGTTTTTTTTTAATTTAATGTCAAAGTGTAAACACACTTTAAGGTTTCTGAGATCATTTGCTAGGTTTTGAGATTTTTTTTTTTTTTTTTACTATGCTTATGATGGCCTTGACTGGGTTTTTTTCATAACTAAGATGGTATAGTGTGGGGTCACTTCTTGTATTACCATTGTGACACAAAATGAAACAAGAATGAATCATCCTGAACAGGATGATTTATTGAAGGCAGAAAATGGACAATATATGCAGGAGTCCTTGAAAAATTTAAGGTATTTTTTTGTGTCTCTTAATGTATAAATCTTTTATTTCCTGCAGGGCAGACATCCTTACAGAATATAACCTCTTTTGTTCATTTAAAAATAAGGGAAAAAATATTTCCATACATTAATTCTCGGTGTGTACCTTGTGGTGTGAATAACTTGTCAAAGATATAACCCCCATCCGCTCCCCTCTCTGTGCTCCTGTCTAAGACGGGGCTATAGGGGAGATGATCTCTTTAGATCCACTCGGGGTTGGAGGAGACAAACAGAGCAAGGAAAAAAAAAACACTTTGGAACAACCCTGTTCCTCTCATCATGCTGATGAGGCAAACTTGTTCCCCCCAGAACATCCTTTTCTTCCCATGGCCGGGGAGAGGAGAACGGACGGGCCTAGCATTCCGAAATGTAGCTTAAAAAAGGTGAGACAAAGGCCAGATCTGAATTCTTCCTCTACGGCTTCTCTACACCCCTCCAGTTGTTGGAGCATTTGAAAGGATAGAATTGTGTAAAATCGTTTTTTTTTTTTTTTTTACTGTAAGGACTTTTCATTGCGTATCAGTGTTAAATGTATAGGTAGGGGGAGACTTAGGGGTAGGGAAAGAATTAAGATTCAATCCGATTAAATCAGGCTCTAGATAGTCCTGCACTATATAAGTGAATAGAATTTGGACATAGCCAATGTGTTGTACAAGATATAAACAAATGATGATCCTTCGGCTGAATCCAAATTCTTCCTCTAGGCTTCTCCCTACATTTACTACTGTAGGGGCATTTGGAGGGGTAGTGGTGTCCGGAATAGTTTGTAAACGGCTAACCCTCAGGGCAGAGGGATGCAGAGGAGTGTCACACATGGAGCACTAGCCGCTCCATAAAACGCTAACCACTCCCAGCGAATGTAAGCCAGTCCAACGAACCCTAGCCAGTCCCACAAATACTAGTCAGTTCCAATGAACACTAGCCAGTCCCAGCGAATGCTAACCATTACCAATGAATACTAGCCTAGCCACTCCCAACAACCGCTAGCACTCCATCAAACGCTAACCACTCCCAGCGAATGTTAGCCAGTCCCAGCGAATGCTAACCATTACCAATGAATACTAGCCACTCCAAACACTGCTAGCACTCCATCAAATGCTAACCACTCCCAGCGAATGTTAGCTAGTCCCAGCTGATGCAAACCATTCCCAACAAATGCTAGCCAGTCCCAATGAACACTAACCATTCCCATCAAAAGCTAGCTTCTCCCAACATTTGCCACTCCAACAAACACCAGCTACTCCAAAAAAATGCTAGCCAGTCAAACAAATGCTAGCCGGTCCCAGAGAATGCTAGCCAGTCCCAACGAACACTAACCCACGCCAAAAATGCTAGCTACTGTAATGAATGCTAGCCAAGCCCACAAATGCTAGCCTCACCAGCAAACACTATCAACTCCTAAGGAGAGTTAGCCACTCCAACAAATATTGTCCACTCCCAATGCATGCTAGCTATTCCAAAAAACATTAGGCACTCCAACAAACGCTAGCCACTCTAATAAATGCTAGCAACCCCCACAATCGCTAGCCACTCCCAAAGAAAGTTAGCCACTCCCAACGAACACTACTACCTCCCAGTGAATGCTAGCCACCCGCAATGAATGCTAACCACTTCCAACAACTGCTATCCACTCTAGCCAATCCCACAAATGCTAGACCCTCCCACAAATGCTAGACCCTCCCACAAATGCTAGACCCTCCCACAAACGCTAGCCACTTCAAAGAATACCAGCCACTCCAACAAATGATAGCCACTCTGAAGGAATGTTAGCTATTTCAAACAAACGCTAGCCACTCCCAAAGAATTCTAGCCACTCCCAATGTATGCTAGCCACTCCCAGAAATGCTAGCCACTCCCAGTAAATAGCTACTCACAACGAACGCCAGCCCCTCCCACAACGCTAACCACTCCAACAAATGTAGGAGTAGGGAGTAGTTGTAGTGGTAAAGAGAGAATTTGGATACGTCTATCAAGGATTTAATCTCCAAACTGGCTTTGCTGCAGTGAAGTCTGCCTCTTTATCCAAAATGATGCGTCTTTTGTTTCTACTGCGGAGGCTGAACTCATAACGTCAGAGTTCTTTCAACTGTTCAGCTGTAAATACAGATAATTACAAGGTTGTGACCCTTCCTACTAACTATTATTCCCCTAAGTACCATTTGTTTCTAGCTGCACTGCAGAGAGAGGAATAGTTTGTGAGAGGGGAAAGTGATAACTGGAGACTTCTGCTTCTTAGCCACAGCTTCTAATTGATTTCATTTCTTAATCCCCCTGGATCAAGTTAAGGAAGGAGTGTGGCGTGATTGAGGCATTTGAATTCCTTCAGTGAGGCTCTGCAGCAGCATGGAGTTCATTTAAATTGAAAGTGGATCCGTTGCTGCTCTCGCTTACTCCGAGGATTTGGCTCCTGCTGACAGCTGGGGCTCTCAGTCCGTTAAGATGTATCGTTGGTCGGGCCACCGACTCCAGTCTGTTTGCTTGGACTCGCGCTGTATTTGTGACAATACCCTGTCACTTGGGCTTTCTCCTCCAAGTGCAGGACGAGTCTGGACTGTGAAAAATACTCATCAAATAGGCATTTTCTATATTCTGTTTTCCTCCTTTTCCACGCAGCTTTAGATGCGTAAAACAGCTAAGTTTGCTAGAATATCCACGCCTGGAGTGAATGTGTGTCTCTTGACATTATGAGGTTAAGCACAAAAGAAACATTTTGGGGCTTAGCGCCGGACTAATATTAGAATTTGACCATGAAAGACATTTCTAATCTGCTCAGGCAAAAATCACATTTACTCTGGTAATGTGGTTTCTCCACACTTACTGAGCCGACTCTGGGAACATTCTTAATGGGAAACTTTGTCCCTTCCTCTGGTGAAGCAGAGACTGGATCACTACTGGAAAGAAAGCCTTTCCCTGTAATCCATCTGTTCCTATTTTGGAAGTGGAGCAACAATTTTATGTAACCGACCAATGCATGGAGAGATGGGTGGAAAAATGTATGATAGCTCTGCAGATTTACCCTTAGTAAGCACAGAAGAGATTTATCAAAGTCTCCTTCTGCAAGGAAAAGAGAAAGTGCCGGTCCACCCCACTCCAAACATGAAACGGCTCTCCCGGCACGAATATAAAAATGGCACCATCCCGAAACGTGAATCCAAGCAGGACGTGGCTGGAAGAGAGATGATTGGTTGTCAGGATCTCGCTAAGAGTCCCTGATCATCACACGGAGCGCACTGCCTCTCTCCCAACTCCCCCTGGGGAATGGGAGAACGTGGCAAAGCAGGAGAAGGAGTGAGGAGGAGGTCAGTGGAAGCTGCTCAAACGAAAAGTAGGAGGGGAAAATGGGGACATACAAGACAAGCCCCACTACGCACTAGAGCTATAGAAGATAGATGTTCAGTCGACATCAGGGGTTTAAAATGAGCATTTAGAATAAAGAGTTTTCTTAAATGATCTAAAATAGGATCTTCATGGTTTTGTTTTCTCTCCTTCTCCCTTGATAAGCTTCAGTTCATGAAGGTATTAGCATCATGCTAGTTATAAAACCAACCTTTATCTTCAGAGTTTACATTCTTTCAACAACCTTACTCTTCAACCGCTGACACAATAAACGGAATTATGACGAATTATGGGAATCCAAAGCAAAGCAGCTTTTTTAGTGTCCAAACCTCACAGAGGTTGTGTCCGAATTCCCCCTTAATCACTATATAGTGTGTTCACCATTTTCTAATCTACTAATTCTAAAGTCGAGTGCACTGGAAATTTCCCAAAAGTCTTTGCGAAAAGCTAGCGTACATCAATGGTCACTAGATTCGTGGTGTTAGACCACAATGCATTGCGGTCAAACAAAACATGTTTAAATGTAATATTTGAATAAACATCCACATTTTCACCATTAGAACACATTGGAGTCATAAATAAACGTCGTGAAAGGTTCGTTTTTAATTCGTTTTTTCCCTTCGTAAAATCGGTGATGTCACAGCCGGTGTTTAGAAAAACGAAAGAAAAGTAGTGAGCATCATGTCCGAATTACCTTTTAAATCCAGGAACTATTTAGTTTTTTAGTAGTTAGGGGAGGATTCGGACAAAGCCACTGATTGCATAAACGGTCAAGGAGTTACAGTATGTCAAGAGCATGTTCGTTATCAGAGCAACACCTACGGTGTTAAAGGGTTAGCTGCTTTGTCACAATTCACTGGTTACTCACTACAAAGGGTAGGGCATGTCCAAAGTCCGGACAGTGGGTCAAATATGGCCGGCGTTTAAATTTCCCTCAGCCTGCAGACTCCTATCCCAAAATCAATGTACAGCCGCTACCCCCTTTCCAAAAATGTAAAATGTCCTGATTGTGAATGGCTAAATTTAGTTGTAAGCTATTCGGCAACAATATCACACACTTTTGTGACAGCTCATTTCTAAAATGTCGACTAAATAAAAAAATAAAAGTAGATCTGCTATAAGGACTAGTGGAAATGTAAGTATTGCTTTTCAGTGAAATACACACATCTACCTAATTTTTCATGAGATCTCCTGTTTTCAAGGACTTCAATATCCAGAGATAGATGAGACAACTGAGAAAAAAGGTTGTAAGAAATGAATTTTGGCAAACAATATTGAAATCTTTTTCTGTTCTACTTGCAGAAATGAAAAGTATAATAGTTATTTGGCATTTAAAGTTACAAGGGTTCAAGTTAGAATGCAAGCTGATTGGTTCCCAGTACCCTGGGATGAAGTCTGAAGAATCAGGGGTTTATGCTCACTGTATTGGTGAATATAGACAATTATGAATCAGGTTATTGGTAAAAATATGCATATTTTAATTATACACATTTTCATATCAATATATCACAATGGATTCATATATTCTTCAAAAAAGCTCATATTTGATGGGTTTGTCATCTACAAATGAGTCGAATCATCGTTTACGTTTAGAAAAAAAAGTAGTGACTATGAGTCCGATTAAAATTGTTACTATATACATCTATAAGTGGCTAGTGAATAGAATTGGGACATAAATAACGTGTCGCACAAGATATAAATAAATGAGTCTTTGATTTACAAGAAGCAGAGTATTGATTATGTGATAATGGTTTTAAAAAGAGGATGTTCAAAGAAATGCAGTAAAAACGCTGAACAAAAGCCAGACAAATTAGAAAACTGGTCCCAAACCCTTAAAGTTTTACATTTTACAACAGGCGAAATTATTCACCAACATAGAAGAAAATAGAAACAGTCACAGACTGACCTGTGCTGCAAAACCAACCACAAATAACAGAAATTATACATTTATGCAGTTTTTTTAATTGTGTATTTTAATATTTTTTGTTTAGTCTCTGAAATTCTTGATGATTTGGGGTTTCTCTTGTGCTTTGTTTAGCTGCAGAATATTTTCCCAACAGTATTTTTTTTATATGTATTTCTAAATCTTTGGTCACAACAAGATGATAGTCTTTTGAGTGTGTTTAAAGTAGAAAAGTGGCTCAAAAATAATTGGTTTCCTAAAAAAAATCAACACAATTTCAATTAAATTGTTTTACTTTTTCTCTTTTTGGTTACGTTTTAATACCACACATTTATTTAATTGAATGTGTATGACTTGCTTTTACATATGAAAATTATTTTAGAAGCTAAAACCTTTTTAAGTTGACATACACACCAAATTTTAAATCATTTCCTACTCTTCATCTGCAAAAAAACCCAACAAATGTATTCATAAAAATGTATAAATTAGTATATTTTTATTTAAAAAAAGAAACATTTCCACCACTTGCCACAACCTCATATTTATACAAAGATTGAAGGACTAAGTTGTATTTTTCAGTTTCCTCCTCAATCATTCAGAAATTTCAATGAGAGGAAAAGCATTTGCAGGATAAAAATTAAAAGAATTTTGGGAGCAAAGGATAATTTTCTTGAACTGGGTCGTCATCAAATGCCAGTTATTCTTCGAACGTGACAAACAGCAGCGCTCCTGTTGATCCAGAGCGGCCCCCCCAAAACCCACGGCTGCCTGCTTAATTCAGCAGCGCCTAAATCAACAGCCCCGACCTTTATTACTCGCAGGAACATTTGATTTAACACGACATTCAATTTTAATAGGGTAAACACTGAAAGTTACTTTTACAAACTTGCTGCCACCGTCGTTCGTCCTTCATTAAATTTGTTCTAGCGAGCAGAGGTAAATTTAATTTTGTCTTTCAAATACGCAGAGTCTACACATGAAAATTAATCTCCCATTCTACTTAACTCAAAATTACTTGGATACTGTTTATCTGTGTGAAAATGAATGTCAGAGTGTTTTGGTTTCCTGCTGCCAAAGCTTTCAGAGGTAAAGTGGTTAAAGCCTCAGATAGTGTTGAAAAATTAAGGCATGATGATTATTTTAATCCTAGAAAAGCATAGAATCATAAATGCTCATGATGTTTATGAAAGAAAGAGATGTGGATCTCAAAAACACATATTTTCCTTTGACATATTTTGGAAAAAGTGCATCTTACCCGGGTTTAGTCGGGACAAAAATCCCAAACGGCTCCAACAGAGAGGATTAAAGGAGCAAACCCAGATTATCAACTGGGATAAAGCAAACGATGATGAGAGTCTGGCAGAGAACTCCCGTGACTGAGGAAATGAGGAAACGAGGAGCAGGTGTTCCAATTAACAGAAGCCAGGTGTGATCAATTAACAGGAGGAACTCAACGGGCCCCAGAAACAGGAGCGGACAGGATTCTATCGGAAACGGGACGACACTGAAACTGGGCTTCAGGTGGGAGACAATGATCAGGAATCAATCCAAAACTGGGATTTAAGGGTTAAAATGGACTTCAGGGCGGAGGAACGTCATGACAACAGATTATAATATATTTTGATGGAAAATGTACATTTTACAACGAGTATGAGACTATAGAACATGCATGATTACACTGCAAGAAAGACACGGAACGAAAATAAAAACTGAAAATAAAATGGGAAATGAATGTTACTAGTTATACATTTGTTGCATCATTTTTGAGGAAGACAAAGACGATTAGAAAATGAGATGGAGAAATGATGACGGATCAAAGGGAGGATGGACTTAAACTATGAATAAATGCGTAAGAATTTGACACTCGTACTGGTAGGTGACACATATAAAGATGAAGATGGAGAAGAAAAATACGACAAAGTTGACACAGATAAGAAGACTACGATGAAGATGAAGATGAAGATAAAGACGACGTAGACAAAGAAGAAGACATAAAAAAACAACATAAAAGAAGAAGAGGAGGACAAGGACAAGGATGACAAAGAAAGAAAAAGACCACAAAAAAGGAAGATGATGAAAACAAGAAAAACAAAGGAGAAAAAGATGAAGAAGATGAAGATGGAGATGAAGACTATGACAAAGAAAGAAGATGACCCAGATAAGAAGACTACAACAAAGAAGAAGACATAAAAACAACATAAAAGAAAAAGAAGACAATGAGAAGGATGGCAAAGAAAGAAAAAGATCACAAAAATGAAGACGATAAAGAGAAGAAAAACAAAGGAGAAGAAGATGATGATGACAAAGACAATGATGAAGAAGGAGATGACGAAGACAGTAAAGATGAAGCTAAAAAGAAGAAGATGAAGACGACAAAGATGAAGACAAAAAAATGAAAGACAAACACGATAAAAAATAAGAAAAGAGGAAGATGATGGTGAAGATGACAAAGAAAAAGACCACAATTATGAAGATGATGAGAATAATCAAAATGAAGAAGACAATGATGATGAAGACAAAGAAGATATGCAAGACAAAGATGAAAAAAACACAAGAAAAAAAGAAAGAGGAAGATGAAGAAAAATACAAAAATGATGAAGGAAAAAAAAGCCGATATGGACAAAGATGAGCAGAAAAAAAGGACGAAGAAGAAATCAAACAATTGTTTAGATTTTACAAAAAAAAAAAAAAAAAAAATCACATTTAGCCTCAAACGACTTTCAAACAATGAATTCCAGTGAGCTCTAAATCAGAATGTATGAATTCAAATTAAAAGTATTAAAATAATTTACAAAGTAAATACTTTATCAATACAGTTATGAAAATATGACGATCACAGAAAAGGGAAATAAGATTTTTTTTTAACCCTTTTTTCAAGCAAAACTCAACATATTTCTCACAGATTCTGAAATGGAGAAAAGTAGCTTTGTGCTAAAATTCAACATTTGACATATTAACGCAATCAAAGTAAATCAGCTGATTCTACTGCGGAGAAAGTAGCCGTGCGCCATCATGGAACACCTTACAGGTGGTATGAGATATGTTCAGTCTTCTACCCTTTATACTGTAAATACAAACAAAAGTTTGGACAAGCTCCATCATAGATGGATGAGATGATGTTCATGCGGTCCATGATAAACGACTCCACCTGTTCATTTCAGTTCACCTGACCATCACTGTCATCATGTATCCCATCAGTCACTGCAGCAGCACGGCTGTAGATCCATGAGCTGAAACCCTCTTGATTTACAAGAACAGCTTTCATGATGTTTTCAGAACTGGATAAACACAGACTCAACATAATCTTGCTGGATAAAACTACAGATTATTTCATATAAAACAACAGATTATGTCATATATTCCAGCTTTTATTTCAAGTCAAGGCTCAGGTCATTTTGAATGACCGTTCGGTTCAACTGAGTTATTTCTAAAGAGTCATTTGACAGTTTTTTTCTAAGTGCTTTACTGAGAAAACAAGCAAATACATTAAAAGTATAAGTTAGGTTTCTGGTTAAAAAAAATGTGGGAAAAACCAATTAAAAAGAAGGAGTGACTCCCGTTTCATGTTAATAAACTTCTAAAGGAATTAAAATTCATAATAATATCCACCAATTATAGAATACAACAAGAAATGAAAAAAAAAGATAAAATGCTCAAAAAACCTGCTGTAGAAAAGTCAAAGAAACAAGTTCAACATATGCTCATAAAGTATATAGAGAGTAAAGAAATGTGTAGATTACAGCAGCAGTTTAACCAAAGGCGTGCCTCAGGGTCACTCAAACCAACATTCAAGACAAAAAAAAAACATTTAAGAAAAAAAAAGGAAAGTTTTCTTTAAAATAATTTCAGCCTCATAAACTGAAGATGAGATTTGCGGTAGACAAAAAAGGCCCGATCCGAATACCATCCCTTCTCACTCCCCTTAGCCCTCCGCCTTCTTTTATCCCTCTGTCCTTTCTCCAAACTGAGGGTGGTAAAAAATATTTCCGACGTGAGTTTCGTTCAGTGACGTCATCCAAATAACCGGTAAGCTAGCGTTAGCGCGGAGCTTCCAGCGCTCGAATATACATTACAACAGCAGTTTTATAAATTTAAAAAGGTCACACTGTAACATAAAGTTATTACTTACGCTTAAATGTAAACAACTGTGGTTCAGAGCGTACCAAAGTGAAGAAAAGTGCTTCGTAGCGCGGCGCGGTTTACTCTCGCGATAGCGGACTTTGGACCCCTCTGTTTGGAGTGTGTAGCGTAAAAAATAATAATTCCGGACACAATTTTGACTTCAACTGCCACTTCAAATCAAGGGGGAGGGCTAAGGGGAAGTGAGAAGGGGAGTATTCGGATCGGGCAGACACAGTTCAGAGACTGTACTGTAAAAACCTAAAACAGTGGAATAAAAGGAGAGAGGGAATGGATAGCATGTTGAAAGAAGCTTTCAAAATGTCAATATTCTCACACCAGACTACAAATAAAAGTATGTTTTCTACCTTAGAGGATTCATCCGTCAGGTGCAGATCTTTAAAATCAGTAAAAGTCTTGGAGTTAGTCGATTGAGAAGGAAGTGTTGGTAGATTGTTGGCCATCAATTAAAAAAGAATATAAATTAAATTAGAAAAAAAAACTCACTGTTAGCCAATTTTCACACTCGCATATTGTATGCAACTTACTATTAACATGGTTTAATTAGATTTGCAATTTCTTTAAAGAAGTTGTCTGATTGCTGAAAGCAATCAGGTTTTAAAGTATTTTAAAGCGGTTGCTATCAAAAACCAAACAAACACTTTAAATAAGTAAGTTTGACACATATCTTTAGACCAAATTTTCAGTACTTTGCATAACCACGTTTAACAATATATTTTAGAGTTTTTTAATACATTTAAATCTTATAAGTTGTTTTAGTAGTTTACATTAACTTATATAAGTATTTAACAACTTTAAAGTACTTTCATATCCACTTGGGAGTTACGATCAGTACAGACACCCATTTGACACAGGGTTTGGAGGAACCATTTTGAGGCATGATGGGAAATTTCTTGGTCCCATGTATTTCCAATAGGGATTTTTTTTGTCAGAAAAATATTAACCATAAATCAGCCATAGAAGCTTTTGGTACCACAAACACATTTCTCACAATGGAGCTTTACAACATACTTTTGCATCTTTATAGCTTGTTTTGACTACGAGGAAAAGTCTGGCGGAATAATAATAATAAAAATAATAATAAACTATAATAAAGTTGTACAACCACATACTCCGATTTAGTTCTCCTTGATTCTCTTTGGTGCAGTGTGATTCAGGTGTTATCTCTCTTTCCCACTGATTCCAGCTTCCGGGTGGCTTGTCTTCGCTCCTGTCCTTTGCCGTGGACCTCGCCTCTGGCTCGATTTGCGCTATTCAAATTGGCTCGATATTCAAAAATGTAGCTTTAGAGTTAGATAAACGAATTCTTCTTTAACAGTCCCAGTACATTGTGTGTCCGTCCTGGAAGAGGATCTCTCCTTCACGTGTTATTTTAGTTTTTCCTCACCGAGAAGGAGGGTCTGAGGACATTGATGTCCAGTTTAGTTTAGTCTCTTTAGTTTAGCTTAGCAATCAGCTATTGTTTATATTTTGTGATTGATTTTGTTTTTGGTCAGTTACCAGTTGAGATAAATGTGTTGTGTAATTTGGCTATAAAAATAAAATTGAATTGACCTGCAGAACGGACAATTGAAGATCCTCTGAGTTTTTCTTTCTCCTAAACTTCAAGAAGTTGTGAGCGTTCTAACTGTGGATATAGCTGGCCTCTCCTGGCCTGAGGTCAGTCATCTATGAACAGATGGGTTCTATCAAGCAAAATGTTGAATGAAAAACAACAGAGGAACTTGTAATAAATAAACAACTTTGTGCTCTTACATATCCATCTAACTTTATCAATCTAATTCAAAATAACTTTCTGTTTCGCTTGAAAATCTACTTTTTATAATTTGTGTTTTGGTACAAAAGCTACTCGCTTAAAAAGTAGAAGTAAATTTCACAAAAAAAAACAAACCATTATTACAATTTATCTATTCAAAAAGGAGCACAAATAAACATGTAACATTTTTTCATCTCTTATTCTGTGACCTTTGTTCTCACTGTTGAGCTGAGGCTCCATAACAATAACCTGTGCTTAGAGAAGTTTAACAGCATCACAAACTTCTCTGCAGGCAAAGTGAGGCAGCATGTTAAATCAAAGATCATCTCTACACCCTGTTAGTCTATAAAGTATTAAATATTAAGCTGTAAAGATAGAGGTAGACGTTAAAAGTCAAGAGATTGGAATAACTTTACAGTTAGGATAAGTTAACGTTGAGGATTTTCATTCGTATCAGTCCATTTAAATTAAAGGCTTAAATATATTTTTACTGAATAATTAAACTGATTTTTTCTATATTTGTTTTGTCCTTTACTTTTTTTAAACTCTTCCTTTGGTAACAATCTAATAACATTAAAAGCAGAGGCGTGAGTTTGGGTCAAAGCGATATTTTCTAAGGTCAACAGCGGGTCCATAAGCTCCTTTGGATTGAAATAACTATGAATAGATTAGTTAAGGGTTACATCCTCTGGTCTGACTTTGGGCTCTCTCAGTTTGGGGATCAAAACCACTAAATCCCCGCTCTGATGTTTAAGCGTTACTGGGACCTTTACACAAACCAACACACAAAGCCTGATGCCAGCTTAGGATACTAACTATAGTAGCACTTGTGATGTGGGTCAGAAAAATCACTTCCTTATCTCAGCCTTTTCCTTACAATAAATGTTTTATGGTTTTTCTTATCAATGTTGTCGGCATAGGACAGATCGAAGTCTTCATATATCGTGATCGCAGGTTTGCCCATTTTTGACCGCAGACTATCAATATAACTAGCTATAAGGATAAATGTGACCGATAGGGGCGTTCATTGGTAAGAATCTGTGATACAATACGTATCACGATACACGTTTCACGATTCAATACATATCGCAAAATATTCCAAGACTGTACCAGAACAATTTTTCTTTTTTTTTAAGCGTATTACTTGGAAAAAACTAAGTCATGAAAAGTAGTACATACTTCATAACAACAAAACTGCTCAGAGTTCTGTGCTGCCATCTAGCAGTCGGGGGTTTAGGTGAGAAACTAAAGTGAGATGCTGAAGGACGCCAACAAACAATTAATTATATATCGTCTTATCAGCATTTTAAATTGATACAATTATCATCAAATGAAATATCGCGATATATCACCAAATCGATTTTTCCCTACACCCCTACAGCAGATTCAATTCAATTCAATTTTATTTATATAGCCCAAAATTACAAAGGAATTTGCCTCATTGGGCTTCAAAATATGAACATTAGTTAAAAACTAACTGGTTATCCCTGCCCTTAGACCCTCCCTCCCGGTAAGGAAAAACTCCTAAAAAAACCTGAGTCAGGAAAAAAAGAAGAAACCTTAGGGATTCCCACATGAGGGAGAGATCCTATCCCAGGACGGGCAGGCGATACCAGAACTATTAAAGAAAGATTAGCTTCTACAACTACGTATCTAAAAGAGTTCATTCAGATGGAGCTGAGGGACGAGTGATCATTAACTCCATAATCTAGACGAAGCAGAAGTCCAGATAGATGGACGCTGCGTTTGCACGAACTCCATAAGTACATTTAAGCTTTTTACTGTGTGTATTGATGAAAAAGTGCAACAAAATATCAATCTCATCACACTAGTATCAATACTTTATCTTGGTATCGATACCATCGATACTTGAATGCCTATCTCTAGTACATAACTAAAACCAACCAAACCAAACCACAGGACAAAGTCCTTCCAGCTGCATCCCACTAACCCCCTTACCCCAGTCTCCTGTCCATTTCACAGACCTACTTCCTCCGGGTCAGCGTAGCCTGAAGCTGGTGTCATCAAATGAGATGCAGAGAACATTCAGTTCAGAGCTGTCCTCTAGAAAGCCAGGGCATGCATTTTATCTAAGAAATACTGACAGTTCTGCAGAGTGAAGACATCAATCCACCTGCAGACCAGCTGGACTTAAAACTCCACATAGACTTTAAGTAGTACAAGAATCAACATTTTAAAGCTATGAAAGATTGTTGTTTGGTTTAATAGCTCATCGAAAGAAATGCCTCTAATGACGAAAGACAAGTTGAACGTATTTTAAATGATATCTTCAGAGCAAAGTAAATGTCGGTTGTATCTGTGAGTAACAGAGTATCAGGTGACGGCCTTGCTCAGACAGCCTTCAACAGCAAAAAAACCCATGATGACAACACCAGATGATCTTTTGCTAACAAGATTGTAGTGGAAACCGACTTTCTCTTGCTGATTTCGTGGAGATTTCTGGGTGCAGACGCCACAGTTACTTTAGCGAGCTTTGAAGACTTGGATTTGATGGGCATGGCCATGGGGGAGCCAGCGTCTCCCACTGACAGATCTTCAAGTCCATGAGGGCTCTGAAGCAGACCATTCAGCATCATTATGCACCCGCTCTGCAAGTTCACAACTCGCCGGAGGGACCGCCTTCAGTTCATAGGCTGGATCATTGGCAGAATCCGGAGCAGTGATTGCATTCACATTCCCCCGGGTACGCTTGGCGGTAGACATATTTGTTGAGATGGGAGAAACAAAATAAGAAGTTTAATATTCTGCTTAAACTAAGTCGTGCTCTCAAAAGGCATTTATTGTTTAGAAGAATTTTGAACTTAAATTTAGTATGTGTAAAAATACTGTATGTGAGGAGTATTTTGAATATATTTAATGATGAAAGAGTAAAGCAACAATACTTCTTTGCAACTTATGTTAAGCACAGTGTCCTTTCCGGTAAATTGAAGCGCAGCTTGAGACGAGGAGAGAGCTGGTGGGCTGGGGCTGGAAACATGTTGTGATTGGGTAATGGGCCTAATGTCCCATGGAGTGCTTATCCTGCCTCCCAGATGGATGATGATGAGGTGATGGGGTGTGAGGAGGGTGGGGTTCTTCCCTCCAGCCCTGGAGAAAAGCAGAAAGCACTGTGAAGGAGACTCCCCCCAACGATCAGAAACCAGGGATTTAAAGAAGACTGAAGACCGACGGAGGGTATGGAATCGGTTTTGGTGTGTATATAAAGGTAAAGAGCGTCTATTTCATTATTACTGCAGAGTACAAACAAAACGCCCCAAGTGTATTTCCACCGAGTGCCAAGTGTGAGTCAGAGAAGAATAATTGGGAATGTCAGGGCCTAATCTGGTTTGTATTTTACTGCCAGTTGTCAGGGTGTGAAATGAGAGTGGACCCCAGAAATGCAAACCGCTCAGGAATGGTGTGACGGAAGATATCCTGGACCCATACTCTTTGTTTGGATTCTACACGGCAAACAAGAAACTAGAAAAACATAAAATGTTCATTTCTTTTGGGTTCTCCAACTAATCAGCCTGTCTGGTGATCAAAAAGTATTTTTATAATAGGTTCAGATTTGAGCTGTAAACACACACAGGAAATAAAAAAAATAAATAAATCTGTTCAAACAAACAAATACTCGTTCCAGGTTTGGTTCCAGGTGAATGTTGGTGCGATTCAGGAATATTCAGGAACAGTGCGACTATCCAGAAGACCAGAATCCACAGAGGCCACGTTTACCACTTTAAATCTCGTTAAAAGTAGTAAATTTAGCCTATAACTCTCAAAGTCATACATATACGACTTTATTCTCGCAATTTTCCAGTTACGACCTTTTTCTCGTAAAAATACAAAATTTAAAGTCGTAATTTAAAAAATAAAATTTTCTTTATATGGCCCTAATACTCCGTCGTATCATAGAGTTAAAATACGCTCAAAGTAAATAAATATGATGAAAGAGAACAGAATAAAACAAAGTAATTAATTAAAAACAGTTACAGATAGTAATTTGAAATTCAGCTTTGAAAGCTGAGTTCTTTTTGGAGAAAGTTCCCGTCTGTAGATGTTCTGGACTGAAAAGCCCTTTTCTGTCTGAACACTCGGGACAGACTAGTTGACTCCCTGAGACTAGAGAGCATAAGGTTTTGAGTTATGGTTTTGCCTTTTTTCCTGCTTCATCTGAATAATTAGCACTCAACAAAAACTATACCATCAACTATTTATTATTGGCCAGTGAAAGACTTCGACTTTCATGATGTTTTCTGTCTTCACAGAATCTGAAAACCCCATACAGACCACAAAGTCCATTAAATGGCTTTTTAAACAGCAAGAAGCAGCAATCTCGAATCAGGCCAGCCATAAATAGATGCCTTCTGAGCCCCAGCGATGAATTTGGACAACTTTGTCTGTACACAGCAGAGAATTTGCGAGCAGAAAATTGGTGCCACTAGAGAGTTCTCCTCCAACGGCGAAACGCCAGCGACACGAGTCTCATGGTTTCCTCTATCAGTCGAGAGCGCGCGGCAGAACACGCCAACAAATTTGTGAGACAGACAGGTGAGATGAGACAGAGGACAGGGAGGGAAACAACAAAAATGTGTCAGAGGGTTTAGTGTAAGAAAGCTTGAAGTCATCTGGTACATGTGTGAGTGTTGGGAGAATTCTGCAGGGAGCAGTTAGAAGAGAGGAGGCAGAGCGAGCGTCGAGACTGAAAGATTGAGTGAAAGTCAGACAAAAGATGAGCGTTTGATTTCTTTTTTTTTTTTCAGTGAGCCTGCATAACCTTGGGACCAGATGGAAAACTGTAACTAGAAAAGATGATGGCAGCTGTAAGTGATTACATTTCTGTTTTTTGACAGTCATACTTTCAACTTTCCATCACATTCAAAGATGTGATGTATAGAAATAATGTGAGCTAAGACAGACACACAAAAAAGAAGCATAATTTATAAAATATGGAATCAATGCTCATTAAAAATGTATTTCTATGTGTTTTTCTGAGTACTCATCTTTATTTATCAAGCATTTTTATATGTTTTTGTAAAAAAAAAAGCCAGTTGTCATTATAAGGATGCTAAAAGCAAATTAACTGTTTAATGTTTTTTGTTTGTTTCTTCACATAGAACAGAAAAAAACCCAGATTCATTTTTATCAAATTGATTAAAACTTTTCTATTTGAAGATCATGAAATGAAGTCAAATAAATCTGAGTTCACATAAAATCTTCTATATTTTTCACTAATAAATGCAAATCAATAAAAACAGGAAATAACACATTTTTATTTTAAAGAAGAACTAAATTGTAGTTTTAAATTCCCACTCTTGATCTATTGTAAAAACTTTTTAAAATGTAATAGTTTAAATTAAATGTTAAAAAAGCTTTCATTTTCTAGGACATAGTTTCTGCAGAGCGGCAGGAGTTCATTAGAAATTCAACTCCGACATGTACTATTGGGGAGTAAGCCCACCCCATTTCCCATCATCCATCTGTTCACACGCTCTCCCTCTAGCTTACAGCCCCTTGCAATAACAACCTAACTTTACCGGTGCAACGAAAATGGCGAACAACATCGGAGCCATCCAGACGTACAGTTTTGGGCCAGATGCCAGCTCAGATGAAGAAAACAACGATGGATCTAGTCATCTACACGCAGATACGTCGGAATAGAGCACCTACGCCACGGCTACAAACTTTTTCCAGCTAAATTCTTTTTTCTGCTCCTGATTTATGAGGATTTGAATAACGAAATATTCAGAAATTCATTTTTAAGCCAAGATTTCCAAATACTTGTCATTTATCATGAGAAATACGCCACAAGAACATGTATAAAAAACAGAAAAAAACTATTTACAAGACAAGATATTAAAAGCTCCTCCACCTGAGGCAGAAGCACTCCACCCACAGAGTGGACAAACTACCATTGCCTCAGACTTACCGGTCCTGACCCTCATCCCAGCCACTTCAAGCTTGGCTGTGAGGACATCTGCAAAGAGCAAGAGAGGATATCCTGTGGTCCTCAAACCTGATCCCCTCTGACTATGAACAGAACCAGTGATATAGGGCAGCCCCGCCAGAGTCCTCCATGAACTGGGAACAGGTCCAATGCTAACCATCCTCCTGATTTAGTCAAACAGAGACTGGACAACTCTCAGTAAGGCTCCCCGTACCCTGTTCTCCTAGAACACCCTCCACAGAACACTTCAAGGGACGTGTAAAACGCCTTCTCCAAATCCACAAGACATACATGGTCTGGAAGGATGTAGAGCTGGTCCACTTTACACAGTGTTGTTCTTGAATTTGAGGTTCGACTATCAGACAAACTCTTCTGTCTACTACCCTGGTATAGACTTTCCCTTGGAGGTTAAAGAGTGTGATTCTTCTGTACCTGAACACACCCTCTGGTCCTCCTTCTTGAAATAATCTGTTAAAACGATTTAAAAAAACTACATCCATACACTTCCACTAGAAAAGTTAATTGGAATGGCTTCAGTTAATTACTGATTTAGTCCGATAGCATTATCCTCAACAGGAAGTTCTGGAAGGCAGCGCTCCGTTTTACTCCTTCAATACAACGCCTGATAAAAGATGAAAAAAACATAAATGCGCTTCAGCTCATAAAGTCGTGTTCTGCTCAGGGGCACGTTGTTACAGCAACTCCCAGATTTTACACCTTATATCAGGAAATCGTCTGTTTTTATTCCACGAGTTCTCCAGCATTGGTGTGGTGAATAAACCCAGCCTGCCTATGATGGAAGCACTGCGCCCCGTAAAGGGAGTGTGGGGTCACGGAGACAGGTTTTACCGCGCACAGATGATGGCAAATTAGCAAAGCTAATGCCTGCAATTAGCAAATGAGCAGCCGTTACTCATCAGTGGACGCGGTGTGTTCAGTCAAGCCGTCTGCTGGGAATGTCACGGATGATGACTCTGTGTCTACCTAAAGTTGCTTTTCTTTCTCCTGCAGCTTTTTTTAACGTAAAACTAGATTTAACCCTTTAACTACCTGCTCAACCAAATGGTAGAAGACTTTTAGAAATCTTACTTTTACAAACATTGTGAGTAGGGCTGCCACAAATGATGATTTTAATAGTCGACTAATTGGCAATAGATCATTGCTGACATCCCACTACCTATCACTACATTTATATGAAACTGGGTGTCTTTTATTTTGAAAGTACATCATATAAACCTCTGTCAAAGGTTGAAAGCATTGTCACATTTTCTCTGCACAAATTACATTTTTTAGGGCAGAAATTATTATTTTGAAGGGACAAATTAAATGTTTTGTATGAATAAATTTGTATTTTTGGTGCAAAAAATAGCATTTTGTGGCAAAAATGACTGTTTTGTGGGCACAAGATGGAAATTTTTTGGCACAAATTGGTATTTTCTATCCAAAAATTAGTGTTTTGTGGGCATAAATTAGTATTTTGTGGGCAAAAATATTTGTATTTTTGGGGAAAAATAGCATTTTGTGAGCACAAATTGGTATTTTCCATTTTTATATTTTTTATCCTCAAATGAGTGTTCTGTGGATAAAGGAAAAAATAGTGTTTTGTGGGTAAAAAATAATATTTTGTGATCAAAAATTCTTATTTTGGTGGAAAAAGGCTTGTTTATCTTTGTGTTCATGTTTCATTTCTGCCAAAAAAATGAAGAAATAACTGTTTTAATTATATTAATCATACTAGTAAAAGGTGACGTAAGCTTTTGTGGCTCCTACTGGGTTGTGGTCTGCAATAATTGGCCTCTTAAAGTGTTGAAGGTTGCAGATCTATGCATTAAGCAGCAGAAAAAACATTTTTTTTATTGATTTTGTCTTGATGACCCTTGTCAAAGGGTTAAGCTAATCCATGTGCATACTCTGTCTGAAAACTCATATTTTAGACCAAAAGTGGGTTTTTGCCATCATTGGGACTTTTACACAAATAAATTAGGAGTTCTTTTTCTGAGATTTGAATCAGTATTTTTCTGTGTTCCTCATCAACCGATTAAATTTTTAAAGAATTCCCCTCAAAGTGTGATGATTGCTATGTTTCCCCCCTCATAAATATTTTGCAGTCAAAGCACAACCCATCATATGCTATTCATCAAATCATATTTAATTCATCGAAGGGCCAGTTTTTCAGTTAAAAAACGCCAATCCTTGGCACAAAAAAAAACCTTTGGCTTCTTGAATGTATTATTATTCTTTCTTGTGCCACCTTTCCAGAAGAAAAAAACCTTCCTCCACATGGACACTGCGGATTATTCAGATTGTACACATCTGAAAAAGAAGAAGACAAAGTGTGTTAAGAGAATTCATGAAAAAAGAAATAAAAAAAAAAGCTGTCCCTGTTTGTGACCTCACTTTTGTCTCATTAATAGAACGAAAAAAAGAAACAAATGGAGCCAACATGAAAACTGTGAAAACATTGACAGAAAAAGCTTCTGTCGAGTCCTTTAGGCGATTTTCTAAGAAAACCTCCCATCTTTGCATTTACTTCTCCACCCCGTCCTTGCCCAAACCTTACTTCCACCCTCAATAAACGGAAGGCTGTAATACCTATAAAATGCATTGGAGTCAGAGCATCAAAGTGCATTATGGTACAGTGAGGGCGACGGTAGAGGAAGGGATGAAAGAAAGAAAAAGAGGATCGAGCCTCTGAGGCAGCTTCTGCTCAATAAGCCCAAGGGAAAGACCGATTTCCTCCCATTAAAAATTATTTGCAACAATCCAGGATTTGAAAGATGCTGCTGGAAAACACATCAACAGGGAAGCAGCTGGGACTTCTGGTAATGTCTATTTTACAGTGACTCGGCTTCAGATCGG
Source organism: Oryzias melastigma (assembly GCF_002922805.2). Taxonomy (NCBI): domain Eukaryota; kingdom Metazoa; phylum Chordata; class Actinopteri; order Beloniformes; family Adrianichthyidae; genus Oryzias; species Oryzias melastigma. The sequence goes on along the minus strand of NC_050535.1, from coordinate 3,194,453 downwards.
AATTCTGAATGAAACTAGAAAGGTTGCATAATACTAGTGTTAAAGCTTTTTGCGGAAAGTAGTCACTGAAGATGCTGAAGCTTTTTGCTAAAAAATAGTGACACAATTTGCTTTAATTGCTAAAAGGATTTCCTGAAAGTGTAAAAGGTATTTGAGGAATGTTAAATTTGCTAAAAGACTGGAAATTTTGTTGAAGAACTATGGAAGAGCGCTGAAATTCACCTAAATTTCTGAAAAGTTTGTAGTAAATTTGCTGTAAAATTCCTAATACATGCCAAAAAATATTAAGTGTGTTGCTTAATTATGAGCTAAATGCTAAATTCGCCCAAAAAACCATAGTAGATGCCAAATTAGCCACAAAAAAGCTAGCTCGTTGCTTGAATACTAGATCAACTCCAAAATAGCCTAAAATTCCTCATTAAACTAAATTAGTCAAAAAAGTTAGCATGTTGCTAAAATAGAAGCTAAACTCTAAATGAGTCTATTACAACCTCAGTAGATAACAAATTAGCCTTTAGCATGTTGCTAAAATATTAGCTAAATTCCAAATTTGCATAAAAAACTCCAGTACATGTCAAATTAGCTAAAAAAAAGCTTTTTTTTTAATACTCGCCAAACTCCAAAATAGCCTAAAATTTCTCATTAAACAAAAGTTAACCAAAAACGTTAGCATGTTGCTAAAATAGAAGCTAAACTCCAAATTAGCATAAAAAAACCTCAGTAGAGACAAAATTAGCTAAAAATATAAAACATTTCCTAAATAAAAGCTAAACTTCATAATAGCCTAAAATTCCTCAGTAAACTCAATTTGCCATAAAAATTAGCATGTTGCCAAAATAGAAGCTAAACTCTAAATTAGCGTAAGAAACACAGTAGATAACAAATTAGTCAAATATGTTCCTAAGATTGAAGCTAACTTCCAAATTAGCGTAAAAAACCTCAGTTGAGACCAAGTTAACTAAAAAAGCTAAAACATTTCCTAAATAAAAGCTAAACTCTAAAATAGCCTAAAATTTCTCAGTAAACCAAATTAGCCAAAAATGTTAGCATGTTGCTAAAATAGAAGCTAAGCTCTAAATTAGCCGAAAAAAAATCAAAAATAGCCTAAAATTTCTCAGTAAACCTAATTAGACAAATGTTAGCATGTTGCAATGATAGAAGCTAAACTCCAATTTTTTGGAAAATGACTATAAAAATAAAACCATAGCCCATGAAAATATTTAAAGGCTTGTTGCTAATCTATTTTAAAATGTGAAATTTGAAGACTTTCTCATTCATTTGCTATGGTGAATATTTTGCTCAATATTTCAAAAACTATAAAGCTTTCTAAGTATTCACACTATGACTTGATAGAAAGAGAATTGGAGGTTGAAGCTACAAGTTTGTCCCTGAAATTAAAGTTAGCTCACATCTTTGGTCTTTTATTTTGTAAGAAACAAACGAAATATTTAGAATACATGACTAAAAAAACAGCCCATACAGAAATGAAAGTATTAAAGCGTCATAATCCAATCCAACAATTCTTTATTCCTGTTTTTAAGATGAAGATTGAAATCAGTGAGGAAATCTAAAGAAAAGAAGTTTAAAGGTGCCAATTTAGTTGTATTTTACAAACTAAAAGCCAGTGCTGTCAAAGTAACTAATATAAAAGAGTTGGGTTCAATGCTAATGACCCAAAATGACTCATTTTGGATGCAACATTTTGGATAAAAATCTTTTATTTCGACATATTTAGCAAAAAAAAAATGTTGACCTAATATTGAAGAAGAGTAAAAATGGGTGTTTTATTTTGCATTATTGCTTTACTCAATGTGTTTTTTTGGATCAAATTTGGAACCATTAATGTTAGAAATGTGGTGAATAACTAAAAGGTGTCTATTTGAAATGTTTTTAAAACTGTATTTTGTGTTGAAAACTGTCACATTTTTGGCTTGATGGTTTAATTATTTGCTGCATGAGCTTTGTTTTGTATAGAATCATCAACTAAATGCATAAAAATTACCAGTTTTGTTTTGTAAATTGAGATTTTGCTTCAGTTTATCAACATTTTTATGATCTGGTAAACATTTATGGAAAAAAAAAAGACAAATCCAGGAAATTGAGCCATTTTTTTTTTCAGCAAAGGAGAGTTTTAATTCATTATCACACAAAACAAAAACGTGTTTTCAACCACACACCATACAAAGAAAGATAAACAAAGACATGGCAGGTTGAGTTGTGTGTGAAAGATGTAATCTCAGCCCCGTCGGGCATGTTTGGAAAAAAACAAAGACCCAAGTTGGATCTTTCCCTCGAATCTCAGAGCCAAACTTCGGAATAAATGAGCACACATTTCCACAGAAACGCTCCAAATATTTGGGGAAAGCCGTCCAAGAAGAGTTGAAGCCCTATAGCTGCAGATCTTGAGATGTTTAAAGTCGAAGCAATTGGACATATTTTTTGAAAACTTTTTGACCAACCATCCAGAATGGGCGACAGAGAGATATAGTATGTCCTTTCCATCAAACTCATTTTGACATCACATCGGAATGTGGAGGTCAAAGGTCACCTGTCAAAATGAGTTTGATGGAAAGGACATACTATATCTCTCTGGCGACCTTCCAGTGGGATCTGGGCTGAGAGTTCTCACCGTTTACCTTTGGTTGCTGTGTTTGGCCATCGTGGGTTGAGCGGTTGGGCCAAGAGCCTCAAATGATGCCAAAAAAACAATCAGAAATTGTTTTCTGGCTCCTAACTTTTCAAGCAAGCAGGTGAGATGGTTGGTTCGCATACGGGATAATCAGGTATGCAAAGGCTTTTCAAACACTCACACGAGCCAATGAGACGGGAGAACTAACTGGCTGAGCGCTGTGTTTTGGGGTTTTTTCCTCGTCTTGCACCCTCCCCGGGAAAGTGGCAATCAGGCGGGCAGCAAGGCTGGACTGGCATCCAGTCGGAGTGGTCAGCAGTAACAGGATTATCTGGGAGAGCGAGCGTGACAACAAGCCAGTCTGCTGCCAAGCGCTGTCATTATTGAAACACATTACACACTCCAGAACGGAGCTGCTGGAGCCAAACTGCTGTCGACTTAATTACTCCAAAAGCACTTTGTGGATGTGGCACATTTTAATAATTTCTTCCGCTTCTCACCCGACTTTTTCCAGTTTGGGAGACGTTCAAAAAATTAAAAAAAAAAACAAGATGGCTGGACTGCAGCTCAACTATTTCCAATCTTCTTTAGCCTCTTTTTGGATCCATAAATGCAGGTGTAGAGTAGAAGAGATTAGAACAGAATATACTAGAGCAGGAGTCTGCAAGCTTTAGCGCCATTTAGGCCAGTTTTTTCCAAAACACAACAAAATACCCCAAAAAATATACATTTTATTTAATTATTTATCTTTGTGGCCATGAAGCCTTTTGTTTACAATATGTAGCTTAAATATTTACATTGTTGCAATTGACGATTTTCCTGTAAACCATAAAACATTTTCTTTTTCAAAATAAAATAGGGTAAAATGTTTTCTTGAATTAAATATGCAAGTAAGATAAAGATGATGTTTTCTATCTTTATGGTTTTAACTTTTTTTTTTTTTTTTACTATTAAATGTCAAAACGACGTAATTGCTGTAAAATACGTTTTTTATTTATTTAATTTTGTCTGTATTATATAAATACAACAGAATATTAGGGCCAGTTTACAAACAGTTTTTTTCTTTTTATTACGACTTTGAGTCTTGGAATAAAACTTTACATTTTGTAAATTTCAGTGAAAAAAATTAGTGAAATTTTCGAGTTTGATAGTTGATAGTTCGACTTAAAAGTTGTAAATTTATAAGAAAAAAAAATCAAAATTTACTAAATTAAAAGTGATAAAATGTCCAAAATTTTAGAGAAAAATAATCGGAAAATTACAAGATTAATAATACTAAAATTTCGGGGGGAAAAAAATTACGAGATTTATAGTCTCAAATTCATATGAAGTCATATTAACAAGATTTAAAGTTATAAAGTTCAGTGAAAAAAAAACTAAAATTTTCAAGATTAAAAGTCGTACATTTCTGAGAAAAATAATTCTAAATTCACAAGATTAAAAGTCGTAAACTTTCGAGAAAAAAAAATCGTAAATTTACGCGATTAAAAGTTGTAAATTTCAGAGAAAAATACTCTGAAATTTTTTATATTACAAGTTGTACATTTACTAGATTTAAAGGTGTAAATTTCAGAGAACCAAAGTTGTTTATTTATCAAAACTGTTCTTAAAGATGAAATTCATGTTTTTAACATTCAGCTCACCTGTTGAAATCCTTTAACAGTTTAGTCTGCTGCTTCACACGGCATTTCCCTGCTGGAAATTCCACTTTAATCTCGTACATTTACGAGATTTAAAACATAAATTTACAAGAAAAACATTTTTAAATTTATATCACCAAAAGTTGTAAATTTGCAAAAAAAGATTTTGAGATTTTGTAATATTACTTCTTTTTGGTGGCCCTAATACGCCGTATATAAATGCAAATATATACTTTAAGAAATTAATTTTCATAATCAGCATCAACTATCAACATAATTTTCTCTGACATGTTAATACAATAAATGAAAAAACTAATTTACATTTAAATAAAGTATAAACTCATAATTTATTCATATTTTTGTCATTTCTCTTCAAAGCTAAAGAGCCACAATAGAGGGATTAAAGAGGCTCCAGAGGCCTGTACTAAAACGTGGTGGTTCCTCCAAAAACACCTAGAGATCTCTTAAATGCTACATTTTACTACATTTTACTACCTCAAAAACATCCTCCACACACGTCACGTTCAATTAGCTCTTAGATCAAATGTTAGGACGAGCAAACTGTTGCGCCGCTCTTGTTTTGCTGCTTTCTACATTCTCAGCAGTATTTCTCAAGGCAGTATGACTTGACTCCATGAATTATTTATTCAGCTGCATCGTACAGGCTACAACTGTCATGAGCATCAGTGGTCACTCGTTAGCGATGGGGCTTCTGATTGGGCGAGCAGGATGCTGAAGTCCCCCAGGGTCATTAAGGCTCAAGCCTGAGTTGATAACATATCCAATAGATGTTAGCCACGGGCGGGATGCCAGTCCTCGGGGAGGAACAGGAAACGGGAAATCGGGATTGGAAAAGGAGGTAAAAGCAAGGCTTTCTGGAGACTGCCAGGAAGAGAGGGAAAGAAATGACATTGAAAGATCAGCAGAGAGTCTTTAGCACAGTCACGCGAGAATAAATTCAAATGCCAACTCTGTGCAGGAAAAACACCAGGGGGTGTGCACGCCGCGCGGGGCAGTGTAACTGCTCCTATCCGTGCTGCCTAATCACACAAACGCACATGCAAACACGGCCGTGCGCGAGCGGTGGGAGTTGTCAGGTCGCATTAGCTCCACGGCGCTTCATTTGCATCGTGCGGCATATATTATCTCTTGAAAGCAGTAAACTATTAATTTGATGCAACGTCCCCTTCAAACGCAGCGCATTTAAGAATTTATGTTTTCCACTTTTGCTGTTTGTCTCCCATTAAACCGACAATAGACGGATGATAGCCAAGGTCTTAACGTCTGACGAATGGAAGAGCTGGAAAGGAAGAAAAAGCCTCCAGCTCCCATAAGGAAGCACAGCAGGGAACATATGGTGAGGTAGATTTATCTTCCTCTAAGAAGAGCATTTATCTACTTTAGAAGTCTCTCTGGATGAGATAAATGATAGCACCTTTGGTCACCAAGGAAATTAAATAGATTATTTTCTTAGTCCGTTGTCGTACAGATGGCATACAACTCCTAATTGTGCATTCATGCTCTCAACGTTCAAGATTGATTCTTTTATTTTCCTTTTTTTTTAGAGCTTACAGGGTTTATAAAGTGATGCACCTGTAATTATCCAAAAAGTAAATAACCTCAAACCATTCATAAAATAAAGAAATGTTTGTATTTTCCAAGTGGATCACAGGATAGTGACGCTACGATTACATCAACACTTCACAGGTTCACAAGGCCAAACAGAAACGTGTGAAAGGAGGTGAGTGGAAAGAAGTCTTCAGGTGCAAACTAGAGTCAGGGGAGCACCGGCGGTGAGATTACGCTCAAAATGTGCAAAGTACACTCTCAAAGTGCACCGACAACCCCACTGTGAAGAATAGATGCATACCAGATGTGAGGGCAGGCCTTCAGATAAACAAATGCAGAACGGAACACAAAAGAGGCGCGGCGGGAGTGGGGGGGCTTTGACTAAAACAAGGAAAAATAAAATCTCCGGAGTCAAAACACCCGAAACTGAACATCTGTAAATCCTGAGGATTAGTTTATAAAGAGCTGCAGAGGTGAAGGCGGGAAACAACAGTAAAAAAGACCGGGGAGTCCTATGGAGAAACCAAACGTACCAAACAGGAAGTGGCTCCAGGAAGCCAAAATCCCATAGACTTCAATAAAGACAAGAAATAGGCGTTCTTTTTTAACAAATAATCTTAATTTTTGTTTGATGATGTTTTTCTTCTGGAGTGCAAGATATTCACTGACCAATCAGATGCCCCAAGAACAGGATATTGTCTCACATCCTACTTTTGAACCGTTTGACAGATTTCATATGAAGCTGAAGCTCTCTCCTGATTGGTTGTCATAGAAATTAATGACTCAACTCGAACCAATCACTGCTTAGTCACGATTAGGGCTGGTATCGCCAATAATTTCTAGAATCGATTCAATTCGATCCTCTTAATTTAATTTCATGCAATTGAATTTTAAGTTCAAACATTTTGACAAAACTGTATAGGAATCCATGAATAATCTATATTTGTTTTGAAGGTGTTCATATTAATCTGATACAGTTCACACACCGTAAAACGTATTAGTGAAATGATAATCAGATTGTTAATACCATACAGTCTTACATTTATTCTCCAACAATTGTCCTGAAGGTCATTTGAGTTTGGCCACTAGGTGGCGTTATAGCATTACATCTAATTCCAGAAGAAGAAGAAAATATGAGCTTTGTACCACAAATGGTTACTGTAAAAATATTTCCTTAAAAGAGTTTGGAAAATTCATGTCTGTTCATTTAGTCAACAATGTATGTTTAGGTCGACAGAGGGTTAGCATTAGCCATCTTATGGGAAATCCCATTAAACGTTAGCATCAAGCTAGCAGACTTTATACGTCAGATCGATCTCTACTTTTATGGATCCATTGTTGATATATTAAGCTTAGATCGATTCAGATCGATTAATTGATTTTATCAGTCCTGGTGACGAATGCTAATTTCAACATGGTAACTTCCCCAATAATTAAAGGGCCTGTATCATGCTACTCTTTAGCCTTTCAGAGTAAACTATCCCCATATATAATATTTTACTATATATTATTATAATATACTGTATTAAATTTGGCACAATAAATATGAGTTACTTCCTCTCTGAGGCTCCGCCTTTCGCTCCTTGTGGGTGCCGCCCATTTCATGACGTCCTCATAGAGCCTGACACGATCTGTTTGTTTTGGATTTTACACTTCCTGATCTTGTGCAGGTCTGCAGTGGCTTTTCTTTGCCCCCGCCCACTAACCTTCATTTCAGGCTGCACCTGCTAGCTTATTGAGTCGCCATGTTTAGCTTCTCTGTGTTGGAGCATTCTGTGAGCTTTTGGGTTGTCATGTCCTGGTCGTGGACTGCAGTTCTGCTTCATCTGGACTATGGACTTAATCATCACTCGTCCCTCAGCTCTATATGAATGAACTCTACTCATATATGCAGTTTTAGCAGCTAATTTTTCTTTAACCGTTCTGGTATCGCCTGTTCGTCCTGGGATGGGATCTCTCCCTCATGTGGGAATCCCTAAGGTTTCTTCTTTTTTTCCTGACTCAGGTTTTTTTAGGAGTTTTTCCTTACCGCGAGGGAGGGTCTAAGGACAGGGATGACCGTTCTTTATAGTCTGTTTAGTTTTTACCTATTGTGCATATTTTATGACTCCATCTGTGCATCTGTAAAAACTACAGGCATGAAGCCCAATGAGGCAAATTGAATTTGTGATATTGGGCTATATAAATAAAATTGAATTGAATTGAATGTTGCACACACTGTTCCTTAAAGTTTTTTTCTTTAGTTTCTGACATTAAACAAACCTCAACTTGTCCTTTTGCATCTTAAACCCTAATCCGTAACAGAGAAGACCTTGGCAACAACATTTTAACATTTTACAAAAATGGATTTGCATAAAAAATGAGAGAGTTTTGCTGATTGCTGATTGTGTGTATGTTAGCCTGGGGGCGGTACTGGCAGCGCACACTCTTCCTGGAAGGGGCTGGTCCTCACTTTGTGACATCACAATGTGAGAACCCGGTCGTTTTTGTGGATTGGAAGGGGCTGGTGCTCAGAGCGGAGGGTTTTAGAATATAAAAATACCCCTTTGTGTCGTTTTTTTATGAAAAAATATTATAATAATACACTTGAAAGCTCAGAAAATGTGATTTTGCATGCTCATTAAAGCTTATAGAGGTAATTTGCTGCTGTTTTAAGACTACATCATCCTAATTTTGTATATCAGTTAATAGAATCTAAGATACATGTAAAAACACGATTTAATATAATAAACTGATAAATTCAGGCTCAGAAATTCCACATATTTTGATTTCCTAAAACCTCGCAACTGTAAATGTGTAACCTGGAGAATCTGTAATTGCATTTCATATTGTCTTTAGCTGTGCTTCTTAAAAAAGTGGAATTATGGTCATATTTGTAATTTTGTCTGGCCTACCGCTGGTAAATCTGCAGTTTTGTCTTTGATTATGTATTTATTTATGTTCAGTGTTGGAACTTGTATATTAACCTTCTTGATCGTCTCACGTCTAAATAAAATATTGACAAACATTGAGTGAATTCTCACAGAAATAAAGCAGAAATAAAGTTCTTCAGGGAAAAACTCTCAATTCATCTCTGTTCTTTCATAGATGAATTTCTGTTGGTCATTCAAAAAATATAAATATCTAAATAAAAAAAATCCGTTTTCCAAAGCGATTCCTTCTTCTTTGTGTCCACTCCACTCCGGCTTGCTGTGTTATTCATGCATCTCGGCGGCATTTTGGGAGTATTTTGTACATATGCTACTGTAGCTGAATGTCTTTTGCAAGCCTTTTGCGCCGTTGTGTCGGCCTTTGGAGAGCTAACCCTCATCATTTGGCCCGCATGACTTCTTTGAAGTGCGGCTCAAACTCCAGCTTCAAAGGTTCCTCTCTTACGGGGGAACATGTTGCTCCTTGTGTGAGGGAAATATCAATAGGAGCCTCCCTCCATCGCTACCATTTAATGACGGCGGTATTGAATGGGAGCAGTTGAAGAATTTGTAATTTGTTTTACTTAGAAAATCATTAGCGCTTGATTAGCTCAACCCCTGTTTTACTGCAGCCCTTATTTGCATAAAGATTAAAAGTGTTTTGTTTTCATAGACGATAAATAGTTAAAAATGTCTTTTTTTGTAGAAGAAATTTCCATTTTGAAAATATTTATTTTTTTATTTTAGAAAAAAGATGTAAATAATTTTCACACAGATGTTCATCTTTTAACAAACATCTGTATTGGATTAGGCAGAAAAAATGTACACAGCAGTAAGAGTAAATTCAACTGAGTGGCATTGATTTGTTTTGCAGTCACTGCCAATTGCTGCCATTTGAATTAATCAACCTTTAGAGGTACTAATGTGTGTTGTGTGTGTTTGTGTGTGTGTGGGAGGCTGGTTGTTTACAAAGAAATACAACGTTGAAACATAACCTAAGGTTTACTTTAAATGAGTATGTTTAATTCATTTGAGTTTTTCCACAAAGAAAATTAGAGGTCCAAGGACAGAAAACACATTCTAAACTAAAATGTTTTGAATTAGATGTCTTGGTATGTTGACAAATATTTGTAATAAACAATGTTTGGAACTCAAAATCAAGATTTTCTGTGTTTAAGATGTGACTTTGCAATGAATGTTTTTGAAAACCAAATCTTGATCAGCTATTAAAGCATTAAGTAGCATTTGTGTCTGTCTTGGTGCATTCTGGGAATTTTTTTCACTCTTCTCTAAGGGAAAAAGAAATCTAAATATCATGACTTTAAAGTCATGTCACACTGTGGCAACATACATTTTGAACATTTTCTAGGCAACAAAATTGGTCAAAGATCAGATAAACCCCACACGTCATTGAATTTCTTCACTTTGACATACAGAGCACTGGGTAAAAATGACCATGGACAGCACCCTCCGCGATATTTCCGTGACTCTCGCCGGACGTATGCCCACATCGATGAATGGGGGGTCCATGAAACACTCATGAATTACTCACGTCTCACAAAAGACCAAAAGTACATACGTGGAACATGATCAACATGTACGTATGTGACACGGCCTTTAGGTTTGTCTTATGGTCCCTTTTCTCAAGTCCGAGGGGTATTTATGCCAGGCAGCAGTGGATGCAGTTTGTTTTTCACCCAGGAGGAGGATGGATTTGTCATTTCATTGAACACAAAACTGCTGTTTCTCCGTATTTTCACTGAGCAAACCCAAAAACATAAGTATCATTAGTTTACTAAGAAAGCTAAAACAGTGATATTGGAGGATCGTGGGTTCAGTTTCCACCACTATAGTTATACGGTCAGTGTGTCACAGTCATGGATGAATAAACTGTGACTGTAAACCACTTTGGGTCTTAATAAAGGTATAATATATATATATATATATATATATATATATATATACACCATATACCATCTAATTATCTACTAATTTACCAACCCAGGGTAGAGAGGCATGCAAAGATCTCTGGTTCTGAGCAGTGAGCCCACTAAATTCACCACTTCCTGTTGCCAGATCCTTCTTCTATAAAGCCAAAAACTAACTGGCAACGCCACGCTCATCGTAAAACCAATAAATCAATTCAAGGAACGCAAGTTAACACATGTAAATGTGACTCATTTATTAGTTATTAGAGTATGATTTATTTATAATAAATTAATTTTATTTCCTGCTGAAATCATAGACTGCATGGACAAAATTAAAATTGAAATAATTTTTTGTACTTAGCATTTCAGTGAAAATGTTAGCCCAGCCACATTCTCGAAAACCACCAACATTTACAAGTAAACAGAAAAGCCTTAAAAAGCCTTCTTACTCCTCCAGCATCATTGGGAAGCTACTTGTGAAAAAATGTTGGTTTCAAAATTTGTAGATTTTGAACAGTGTTAGCTTGGCGAAAAGTGACTTTCCCCTAAAGTGTTTTTTTTTTTTCACCAGAACATTGTAAAAATGCAGTGCATGATTTTTTTAGCTGAAGCTGAACAAAATGATACGACATACAATATGAACACATCAAGAATGTGGACGTGGTTAACCAAAAACCTCTGTTGCCAAGGAAATCCAGAAATTTACTTTTGCCGATTCTTCTAAAAATGACATAAACGTGTCCGTCACCCCCAGGCGACTAAAAAATAAAATGGTTGCTATGGTGACCAACCAACAGAAAAGCCAATATTTTGAAAAAAAATAGCTATTTCCCCTAGCAGCTTGTTCCTTTATTCTAAAATAAACCAACTCAGCTACTTTTGGATTCAGTAGTGAGTAATAACATTTATTTATTCCTTTTTTAAGGCATATTCCCATAATATTGACCATATTACTGGAAAGCCTTGTGGAGAACCACAGCAGCTGACTGCAGCAAAGCATCAGCGGCCCCGTCTTCTGGGGAAGTTCACCTGTCAGCTTCACAGTCAGCCGTCAAAACGATGGCGGTTGATTCACAGCTTTGCCTGGAGTCATTTATCTCCGCTGAACACCAGAGAAGATGCGCTAATTGGCAGCTATATTTAAAATAAATAAATAAACAGGGGAAAGAAATGGGAGCTTGCTGAATTAAAGAACAATTTGAAATGATTTTGTCTCTTAATTTGGAATTGAGGAGGACAAAAAGAAACTTTTGCAGAGTTCAGCTGGAAAGTTGGGCTTATCGCCGGATGCAAATGTGAGGACGGATCAATTTGGAGATTGACGGGTTTCTGAGCTGTGCATGAGATTGATCCATCATGCAGAAAGAGCTGGCAGACAGCGGTTTGGTTTTCTAAAAAAAATCAAAACCTCCATGAATTGTTTATCAATTCCTACTTCCCAAAATGCAAAATTTAAAAAGAAAAATGATGACAAGAGGTTAGGAACCTTAGTTTATTATTCATATGTTTGACTTGTGGCTGCAGTTAGGGGCACTTAGGTAGAGAATGGATTCAAACATTAGGTAGCCCAGAGGAAAAAAAACGACATATATATATATTTATATAGGAAAAGTTAAAAGCATGATGACAATCTCCACCACACAGTGGAGCTTCTAAAGAAGAACGCCTTAGGCCTGAACCTCAAAGGAGCTGTGAAGAAGATAGTCAAATAATGTCAGAGAAAGTCACCTCTCCTTTTTTAACATTTGATTTTGGTACAGCTCGGCTTTACATTTGGTATTTGTGGTTCCTGCACTTTTTCATTCATATTGGATTATTGTTTTTTTTTTGTTTGTTTTTTATTTGGAAATCGCCATAACACTGAATCAATGATACAATTTATTTTTCAAATAATTATGATTAAGTTGTGCCACCAAAAATATATTTAGGCTTAAATCAAAGGTTTTTATTCCTGTTGTTTTTGTTCACTTTTTTTCATAAATAAACTACTGCATTCTGTTTACATTGTATTTTTATTCATTTAAATGTTGATATCAATAACTACTGTTCTTATATATTTACCATGTGTTTTTACTCATTTATAATGTTATTTATTACTATTGATCATGTATTTTAACCCAAATACAATGATGATATATTATTTTCATTTCTATTTGTGTTCAGGTTGTTTTATTTGTTCATTGAGGCGAATTGATGAAAAATAGACGTCTTAACCAAAATCCCAAATCATATATAAAAACAAAAAGGTTAGAAAAAATGTTTTGAGTTTCACAAAACTTGGGACTTCTTTTGTTTATATTCAACTCTATTTGCTCTAGAATGATCCGTCTGAGATCCTAAATGTTTTTGTTACTTTTTACTTTGTGATTCATCTTGTGTGGTGGAATTCTACGGAGCTCC
>NC_050535.1:3154161-3180965 GCF_002922805.2 Oryzias melastigma | reverse complement strand
AACAAAAAAAACAAGTTGTGCACTGCAAACTATTTGATACTTGCAAAGATTTTAAACCTTGTTTTTAGACATTCTACAGATTTTACCAGATTTTAATATGTTTTCATTTCTCTGTACTCTGCACTTTTACAAGCTTTTATCAGAATTTGGCAGTCAAGAATGTTTTGATCTGGTTTGGAGCTGGGATTGTGAGGCTGTTAGTCTGGTTTTGGTCACGTTCTGAGTCACCTCTGGTTCATGTTAATCATCTACAGCTGTTTTCATTTCTGGTAATTGTCCTTCAGTCGATTGTAGAGTTTCACTTCTACATGGTCACCTGCTCTTTTAATGTTTGTTTCTGCATGGATTTTGTTGTTTGTCTGTTCAAGCGTCTTTCTTAAATGGTTTCCAGCACTAAGCTCAGTCTCCTGCATTTGGATCCTACAGTTCTGACAAGGATTTGCAAATAAGGACATTTTTACGACAAATCCTTTTTGCTACAAATTCTTGACAAAAGAAAAACTTGATTTAAGACTAAATAAAAATGTCTGTAATTGTTGGTGTTATTTTAAGAATTAATAAATGTTGACAAGTTAAACTGAAAAGATTTTTGGGGAAAAAAGTTATTTAAGGATATTTTTTATGATGGACATGCTCGTACTAAGACAGTATTCCCATAATTTTCACATTTTGTTCTAAAATAAGTCATTTCCACTTATGTGCGGTTTAAAAAACTCAAAAAATACTTATTTGTGTAAGGTTCAATTAGAAGTAATTTTATCAAAAATGTGACTTTTTTTGTTTATTTTCCCTTTTTTGAATGTTTGTGTTTCTATTTTGATTCCTTATTATCTTGAGAAAAAATTGACAAATAATTTTCACCAATTTCTAATGTTTTTCTTTTTTTAGATTGGAGCTATTTTCCAGTTTTTGATCATCTTTAAAGCCTTTTTGCAGTTTTATTATACAATGTCAAATAAACTAATAAAATAAATCCACATCAACTACAGTGTCTTGTAATAAAATAGAGTAGAAGTCATAGTTGGTTAAAATGTGATATTAATATTTACTTCTCTTCTTTCTGCTAATCAAAAGCTCCACATAATAGAACCAGAGTTATTAGAAAGGCCTTTCTGATGCACATTTCTAACCTGTTGTCCCTTTGGAGTGGAAAATCTTTGCCTATTATTTCCCACCTCCACCTTCAAAGCAAAGAGCCCAAAGCGCCAAATGATCTCAGAGTAAATCATCTGATGAAAGGGAGTTTTCTGTCCTCCAACACTATGCAGCTGAATAAGGTGATTCTCAGAACAAAGAGTGGAAGCAGATAAAAGACTCAATTCTCTTTTTCTCCTAATAGCATGCATAATTATTCCGAGTTTTGATGACCGACATTTGGCACTATTTTTTTTATTTTTTTTATTTTTGCGTGGAAGCAGAACAAAAAAGAGCTGATTTTGAAAAGCAGTGAAACTGCGAGCTTTCATGTGGTTTCTCAGTAAATGACTTAAGGGGACAGACTTTTTGCCAAAGCCTCTGGAACACGCGCAGAATGGAGAGTAGTTCTTTATTCGATTTGGACTTTTTCTAATTAAGGCTGCCTTAGTGAGAAGGTGCATGATTTTTTTCATGTCCCCTGCTTTGTATGCAGAGTTTGCGATGTACATTGATTTACCTATTGACTTTGAGTCTGGCCTGTCAGTTCTTTGAAAGTCTTCATTGTGGAATAGTGTTGCTCTAAAGGGCAGAAATTTGGCCTTGTAATCAGCTGAATTGGAAATAAAGAAGACGTGAATGTTTCACCAAAGTTTTCAGGCTTTTGTTTTTCATTAAATGAATAGTTTTTAGTTCATTTGGTTAGAGAAAAGTTCTGTCAGGAGCAAACTCTCAACGTCTCATTTGCATTGCAGCTTTGTAAATGTCTGAAAGTGATCGGGATTCCTGCAGGAAATGATGCTGCAAAAAGGGATATAATTTCAATTCATTTGGAGATTTAAAATTAATTTTTGTTCTCGTTTAAATGCAGTTTTTGCAGGATTGTCAAATAGATTAATAATATTTTATTTATGGAATTTGAAGTACAACAATAAGTTACAGAAAGCTACTATACTGTAAAAAAATTTTCACAAAATGTAAATTTTCTGAATAACAACTTGAATAAAGACGGTCAGCAAATATCAATATTGTAAAACTGCCCTATTTAAGGAACCTATACCATGCTAAATCAACTATTTAAGCTTTTAAATGTTTTATGGTTTTATAACTATAAACCACCCCAAAGTGGTATTTTGATCTGTTCACGCATTTCTGAGTATTCCTCTAAAAAACCTGAGCTCTGAGCACCAGCCCCTTCCAACACACGAAAATGAGCAGGTTCTCACAATGTGATGTCACGAAGTGGGAACCGCCCCTTTCAGGAAGAGTCTGGACCTCCCCCAGTCTAAACACGCATGGATTACGTCCGAATCCCGCCCCCCTCACTATATAGTCTGTTCGCCTTTTTCTAGTGCTGTCTGAATCTACTAATTCCAAAATTGAGTGCATTAGAAATTTCCCAGAAGTCTTTGTGAAAAACTAGCATGCATTGATGCTCACTAGATTAGCAAATATAGACCACAATGCATTGAAATCGAAGAAAAAAATGTGTTAAAATTTAATTTTTGAATAAACCATCCACATTTTCACAGTGGAGTCATAAATAAATGTCATGAAATGTTCATATTGATTAGATTTTAACTTTGTGAAATTGGTGACATCATATCCGGTGCTTGGAAAAACAAAAGAAACAAAAGTATTTTCTTTTTTCTTTTTTCGAATTGCCTTTAAAATCCAGGGCACTAGATAGTCCCGCACTACTGCTGTATTTGTGATTTTTTTTTTTTTTTTAGATATCAGTATTCTAATAGATTTGCTATTTTCTCCACCAACAACTGGTTGACTTTTAACAACCACTAGAGGGCACTGTAGGTTTGGGTATCAGTATTTGCTGCTGACAGAAACGGAGAAGAAGAAGTTCTGTTCAAAACAAACATGGCTGAGAATCTAATCATTCTCCTCGTGAACGTTTTGATGTTTTCTTATTTTCACCAAGACATTATTATTATTGTTGTTTTTATTTTTCTCTTCCTTGGACTATTTTGTTAAAAAAAAAGTTTCGATTTGAGTTTTGTGAAAAAATGTATTTTGATACGCCTCATAAACCACCTCCACCAAGCGCAAAAAAACTATTTTTTTGAGGGGGGGGATAAATGTGAATTTTTTTCAAAACTGACATGTTTCCATTCTACAAATTTATTATTGGAAATTGAGCTAATAATTACTCCGTACTAACTGTACTGCCCACGGCT
Source organism: Oryzias melastigma (assembly GCF_002922805.2). Taxonomy (NCBI): domain Eukaryota; kingdom Metazoa; phylum Chordata; class Actinopteri; order Beloniformes; family Adrianichthyidae; genus Oryzias; species Oryzias melastigma. The sequence continues at coordinate 3,177,639 of NC_050535.1, read as the reverse complement.
ACTGCCCCTCTATAAACACTATATCCTAGAAAACGACACAGATTTTTAGATTTTGGCTAAAAGTGGCATAATTAGAAGACTAACGCTTTTAGAACAGGATTAAAAAAATATCTGATTTAAAATATTAGAACTTCCCCCTTTTTTAGTCTTTAGGAAGCTTGAGTCAAATTATGCAACCAGGTTTTTGGTTTCATCTAAAACTCCTACTTGTGGTTTAATGTTGCTTATTTCGTTGAAGTGACATGGACAAGGCAAATTCCAGATTCCTTTGCAGTAAGAAAATGGAAATTGGAGATGTGTTTTTTTTTCTGCTTCCTTGTTTTCTGCAGCAGATTGCAGTGACAATGCATTTTCCATCAGAAAAACAGGGAGATGAATAGACACTGTTTACCTCATTGTCATCTGTGTCTGTTGTATCTAAAAGGACCACCTGCTAGCTGAAAAGTGTGGTGGAAAGCTATGTAGGGTGCAACTCATAATTGCCACTTGGGGGCTTGTAAATAACAGCGTGCTATTTCGGAGGCTCAGCCCCGCCGCTGTAATAAGCCACAGCGCTGTTTCCTCTTTTCATTAAAGAAGGTCAGGGCTAATTTAGAACATTTTGCAGGAGGAGAGGGAGGTGTGAACATGTGAGTGGAGAGGATAAGACGGGCGCCTGGTGACAGGATGGAGAAAGGCATTTAGCTCCATTTCTGTGGCGATGGATTGAGTGTGTGCTGAATGTTATCAGTGAGATGCAACACACACCGAAAAAGAAGGAAAAAAGCGTTGCCGCCGGCAGCTGAAGTCAGTAACCTGTGTTATTCGTCCTTCAATATACACTCATCAGTGACAGGTGCAGTTTTCCAGTGATTTAGTATGCATGTGCATTGCAGCCTTAAGGCGGCAATATAGTTGAACCAGTGTGGTGTTAAATATTTTGAGAGCTGCAAATGTACTGTTTGGTTTTGTGGAACCGAAATATGAGGAGAGACGGCAGCTGCGGCTGTCTGGATTCATAATCCCCAAATTTGAAACCTATTTGAAAAATTAGCAGCATGTAAATATAATTTCTAGGCGGCATTATTGCTTATGGCCACCTGCGAAACGCATCTGGTGCTTTTGTTGAAATGGAATTGATTTTCTGAGGTATGTTTTCTAAAAAATGCATTTCACTTCCTACAAAAGAGCGGGCTAAATATTGCTTTTTTTAATAGTTAATATTGGCCAACGGGAGAAAAAAATTACCTATTAAAATGTTTAAAATGTAAATTAGTTTAAGAGTGCTTCATAAATGGCTTCCCCAAAGCAATTAAAGTCTCAGTAAAATCTGCATCTAAACACATTTGTGTAGTTAAATGCATTATGTGAGGGGAAATGTTGCTAATAACATCAGAAAACCTAATATTTTACAGAAAAAAATAAACTTTTTCTCCCTATTCATATAAAAGTAATTTAATTTTTCTATTAAAAAAAAAATACAAACAAGCCTAGATAAAAATCGATTGGTTCATTCACGATCTTGAAATTATCTTCTTATGTCAGCCATGAAGTAGAAGTGATTTTTGTTTTTATAATTTTAGAAAGCTTGCAGCTTAAATAGATCCACATTTAGCACATTTTTAAAATGAGACATTTGGTTTTTTTTGTCTTTTACTTCATTTCTGTCTGATAAAAAACTGATCATAGTGGAATTTTGATCATTTTTGTTTATCTATTTCCAAAGTATTCCCAGCAGTCCTTTAATCATGTCATTTTCTAGAACATGTAAAAAGTGAAACATTAAATCAATTTACAAAAGCTCTGTAATTTGCTACATTTAAAAACATTAGGTTTTATCAAATTACATTTTTGAGTTGAGCAACTCAATATTTGATGAAAACTAATCATTTTAAATGTCTCAAATTACAGAACTTTTGCTCACTGATTTAATGTTTCACTTTTTACAGTGTAGTTTCTAATATTTCATGAGAAACTTGCCTCTGGGTTGTGGGTGGCACAGTCTTCCCCGTTGCCGAGAGCTCTTTGTTTACATGGATCTAGTCGGAGCATGGAGCCCATGGGCCACCTGGTGTATTTCTATGTAACAAATGCAAATTTTCTCAATCAGGATTCTTTTTCTTCTAATCCTGATTTATAACATGATGATTAAAAACATTTTAATTTTCCGGCATGATCAGAAAAATGCCACAAGAACATGTTTACAACATGATTCCCACTGAGTTTGTCTTTAATGAATCCTTCAATGCTGCTAAAAAGTTAGAGGATGGGGATGATGTGATGCAACGGGATTCTGTCCTCTATTCCATCCACTACATTATCTTTATCATTTGTTTTTCATGTATTTCTCCACGCCTCTGTTTGGTGCAGTGTGATTCATGTGTTGTCTCTCTTTTCCACTCCCTTGTGGGGAAGCGGGACAGATTCCAGATTTCAGGTGGCTTGTTTGTGCTCCTGTCCTTGGCCGTGGACCTCACCTCTGGCTCATCTCACGCCACCGGCTGTCCTTCAGTTGCATCTGGATGAAGGATCATCTGTGCTCCTGTCCTTGGCAGTGGGCCTCGCCTCTGGCTCGACCTATGCACCCAGATGTACCAAGTTCCATCTGGATGAGGGATCGTCTGTGTTCCTGTCTTTGGCCGTAAAACTCACCTCTGGCTCATCTCACGCCACCAGCTGTCCTGCAGTTCCATCTGGATGAGATATCGTCTGTGCTCCTGTCCTAGGTATCGGACCTTCCCTCTGGCTTGTCTTGCGCCACAGCTGTCCTCCAGTTGCATCTGGGTGAGGGATCGTCTGTGCTCCTGTTCTTTGCTGTGGACCTCGCCTCTGGCTCGACCTATGCCTCCAGCTGTCCTCCAGTTCCATCTGGATGAAGGATCATCTGTGCTCCTGTCCTTGGTATGGAACCTCATCTCTGGCTTGTCTCGCGCCACCAGGTTTCCTCCTAGTTCCATCTGGATGAAGGATTGTTTTTGCTCCTGTCCTTGGCAGTGGACCTCGCCTCTGGCTCAACTCACGCGCCCATCCACTTCATCCAGATGGAACTGGGGAGGAGTCCATCTACTACACCATTCAACAACTAGTTTTAAATTAGATAAGCTAATTCTTCTGTATCAGTCCAGGTTCATGGCCTGTCCATCCTGGGAGAGGATCCCTCCTTCATGCGGACATCCCTAAAGTGTCTTCTTTTTTCCCCAGAATCTGTTTTTTTAGGAGTTTCTTCCTCACCGAGAAAGAGGGTGGAAAAGCAGGGATGCCCAGTTTAGTTAAGTTTAGCAATCAGCTTTTGTCAATATTTTATGAGTGATTTTATGTTTTAGGAGAATTACTGGTGTGAAGCCCAACTATGTTGTAAAATTGGGCTATATAAATAAAAATGAATTGAAAGAAGATGTTCTGACACTGAGTTGATGCATAACCAGCCTCTGGTCTTGTGTGGATCTCAAAAGAACTCATTTTTTATTCAGCAAGATGCTCATATCCTATAGGCACAAAACATCACCTTTACCCTCCTTTTTTTATTTAAGTGTTTTTGACATAATACTCTACAGGTAAAAATATATTTTTATTAAGGTTAATAAAGATCGACATGCATTTTTATAAATGGCAGCAAACGGAATTCTCATTGCAGCCCCATAAATCAAAAAGTGCTCCACAGAAACAGATGCTTTCAATGCTCGTCTTTCATTAACTCCACAGTGGGTTGGCTGGAGCTTGCAGGGGTTTAAAAAGCTGGAAATATTTCACCAAAAAACTGCAAAACTAACCATGTTTTTTAAAACATTCCTGTGCTTCTTTGTTTCTTGGGGTGGGTGTAACATCTCAATCTGAAGAAATTCCATTTAGAACCAGCAGTAAACCCCTAAGAGGACACCTCACATGAACAAGGCTGGACTAGTTTCAGCCAGAAGATGTGAGGGAAGCAAAGAGAAATGGTTTAAATGTGAGCATTTTGAAGCAGTCTAATGCAATAAGATCAAAACAGCATCTTTAACAACTTAACAAAGTCCAGAGTCCTATTAATGCATCACTCTGGGATTGCATTGTTATGTTTTTAAGCCCTACGGCAGATAAAAACAACATTCTAGCAAATTCTGACTTAAAAGATGATTTATGTCGCATGACAACATCCTAAAGTGCAACTCATCTATTAACTGAAATGAAAATGAAAAACAGATTGCCCTCTGCATCCTTTTGGTCTATCTCAAAAATGTTTGATAAAACTGTCAGTGCTGGGATGACATGACACAGATTTGATGGAATTGTCCGACCGGATCTCATGAGAGAGGAAGTAATGGAGACATTGATCTGAAATGTAACAAACTCATAAGAAAAGCCTTCAAATTGCTAAATTTGCTTATTTCTCTGTTGAGATGTTTACATTTAAATGCAGTTTTCTTCCTAAGCATCACTCAGTGTGTGCTTCTAAAAGCTGCATTCACACAGCAGGGGCGTTGGGTTTCAATGTTAAGTCAAAGTACAGATGCAATCTGAAGTCCTGTGTCGTGATTTGGGCATTGAATGCGACTCGTTTTGTTGTCATGTTGTGGCTTTTGTGGTTTTGTTGTCGGCTTTGTCCTCGTGTTTCCACCTTTGTTGTTGTGTTGTGCCTTTTGCATTTATATGCGGCGTGTCGGCCACCATAGTGTGTCAGTCCGACAGCAGCGAGATTTTGGGCGGTGACGCGTCAAGACTTCAAAAAGCTGAAGTTTGGGGCGCGTCAACCAGTCAGGGACTCCGCTTAGGACATATGACGTTTTCAAGGACAAAATCACTAATCGATGCCAGGCTTTTTGTCCTGAATTTTCGTCTATTTTCTTAATCTGCTGGGGCCGTGGGGTTGCCAGAAACTGTCCTAGCTACTGTTAGGCAAAGGCGGAATTAATCTTGACCAGCCTGGCACAGAGCCGGCTATGCTAGCCAGCCGCTCGGTGAACAGCTTAGCAAGCTATGCGGGCCCAGGGACCGTTCCAGCTCCAGAGGCTTGTGATGTTCTTATTTTCATTCATTCATTATTTTTCATTCTGGCATCTACTCTTCAAAGCACAAAGCTCCAGCCAGCATAGCTATCCAGGCCATCAAGACACGCGAGCACCCCAACCACGACAAGGTGGCGATCCATGGGCACCCATTGCAACTGGTCTCATAGAGTCGGGGGAAAAAGTAGCGCAGTACACCAGACCAGGAGAGATTCTGATGATTTGATGAATCCAGATACAACAACGTGCTTGTCGGCACCTCTGTAGAGCTCTCCAAAGCATATAAACCCAAGCTACTCGCTCAACATAATCCATGTTTTCCATACTGTGGCAACAAATGAAGCGGTGGTGGTTGCTCCTCCTACACGCAGCCAAGGCATCAAGGAAATTTGACGCACAAATTGTATGTGGTCGGTAAAGCCGTAATACAGCTTTACAAGAAAGTACTTACAGAATCCACAAATGCATAAAATAAGAAAAAAAACCCTTTCCCTTTGGAAATTTTAAATTAATGTGCATATTTAGAAGCTAATTCTCCCAAATATGTGTGTTAAAGTTTAAAAGCTTCTAAATTTGCACACAAAAAGTCCAACAACTTGTTACCAGTTCATAAATTACTAAGTAAAAAATACAAATGTGAAGCTCTCTGTGACATCACACAAACATGGACAGTAAATGCAGCATAAAGATCATCTTACTGATCTGATGAGAGCGTTCAAGGCCGACGTACTGCCATTTATTTGCTTCCATTAGAGTTGATGGCATCAAATAACAACAGAAGAAAAAAGAGGCTTGAAAATACAGAGCAGATGGCTTTTAAGTCCAGTGTGCTGCTCATTTAACTGTTTTCAGCACTAAGCAAGAGTAAAGCATAATCTAAGATGATGCTGGAGAAAAAAGTGAATGGTCTTCATGTCTTATGACCTCTTAAAGAACAAAAAGGAAAAATACTGTAGAGTTGTTTCCCCAGCGACCTTTCCTGGTGTGACTGTGCATTAGGTAGAGCCATAACTCAGTGCCCCAAAGGGAGGTGAGGTTCCTTCAGTCTTTCCTGGAACAAAGAGCAATCACTCTATAAACCATTTAAATAAATTGTTATTTTTATCCCTTCTCTGACAAAAAAAACTAACACTGAGAAGTGTCTAATCTTTAAAACCTGTGTGAAGAAATCAAAGGAAATAATGAAAAAAGAGCAAATTAGGTGTATCTGTGCACGTGTGAGTGAGGGAAGACAGGCGTTAGATACCTGAATATAAATGGAAGTGAGGCTTGAAGCAAGTATGAGAAAAAGCCTCAGGGAAAAAAAAAAATAAGTGGGAACCAGATGCGAGAAAAAAATGGAAGAAACGCTTTTGGTGAATAAAGTAAATTTATTATTATAAAAAAAAAAGTTGACAGATATTTAAGTGAATGAGATTAGATTTCACTAGTTGAAATATAGGTTTTCTTTTGAGTTTTCAGTGACAGTACAAGAGCTTTAAAACTATTAAACAAACAGCAAAACAGTAAAAAAAAAAAAAAAAAGGATTGTTACTATCTTTTAAAATGCAGCCACAATTACAAGGAACAGGGATTTGTGAAATAAGTAACAGGGTTGTTTAAATTTTGCAAAAACTTATTTAGTAATGCCAACAGTTTCAATTTTTATTCATTTGGTGTTTTTTTTTTCTTTTTAAACTTAACTCAAAAATAAGATATACACAATATGTAATTAGCAACAAATAAATAAATACATAAAAATACAAATATAGAGTGTATTTGGGCCCATTTTGTGATCAAAACCAAGTGGGAGAAGCATAGTAATTTTTTATTAAAATGCTATATTGCTTTTCTTTCATTGTATTGTTGCAATTATTAAAACAGTTTCTTTTATTTGTTTTTTTTTTTTTTACATAAAAACAGAAATATAAATTGAAACTAGCATTTCCTCAAGATATAAAAAGGTCTTGCTTTAAACAGAAGCTCTTTCACAATAAAAGACTTCCTGTGCCGCATGGGATCATGGGTTCAACTAATGCAGGCTCCTACAAAAAAAGTTAAAATACACAATAAAAAAGGTTTAACTGTTATTTATTAGGTCTATTTTGGGGAGCCGTAATCCTTTTTTCTAATTACTACTGTTTTTATCCTGAACATGATTTCATTAATTATATATATATATATATATATATATATATATATCAACTTCCCTCTGAACAGTCAACCATTGTTGTGCATTATTAAAAACAAATATGTGCTTCAGATTCATAAAAGAAACTGACCAAAGGTTTGCTTAGTATTTGTCATTTTGGAGGATGCATAAAGAAAAAAAAAGTCTCTTGAGATCAGCAGGGATTTAAAATCCTTTACATCTTGCTTCTAACAGCACCTCAAATGTACATATATAAACTTATCTAATCTAAGTCAAAAATTACTATTGTTTCTTCAATTTTCTTGAGCCAGAAAGTCACCATGGAGGGGTGAAAGAACCTCGCGAGCTTCAGGTTGCAGACCCCAGATCTAAAAGGCGTACTACAATTGGCTTTAGAAATGGATAAAAACAAAGATTTGCTTGTCAAGTAAAATGTCCATAGGAATAAGTTGCAAACTCAGTCTTTTTGTCGACAACGCCACAAGTTGTTTTTTGTTTTTTCTTTCATAAATGCCAAATGTAAATGAATGTGTTTACCTTTCTGGAGTTTCTTCGAGACCAATACTGTACTGTACAAACCAATCTCCACAGGAAAAGTCAGACCTGAAATATGAAGTCAAGTGTTTGGAGAAATGCTCTCCAGCAGACCTGCAGAGGAAAGAAACAGTGTTTCTGCTAGAGTTCATAATGTTAAGAGCCACTCAAACTGTTTGTTTCTGGGTTAGAAGAGGTGTTGAACTCCTCCTTTTGTTTACTTCACAGAATTCGACAGATCGGCTGTAATAACCCACTTCAGAGGCTGCGGGTTACACAGTTGTGTCTGCATCGCATCTCAAAAACACAAAGGCTCTCTTCAAGCTCACGGCAAACTTCTCACCACCTGTCGCTCCGTCTTCACCTGGGAAACAAGAGGGCGCCAGTGTGTTCAGTCGTCCATCTGTCTCCTTCGACACTTTATATTTTTATATTTACCGGATTCCTTTGGGATTAATATATATTAAGACTTTAGCAAGTATAAATAGAATTTTGACCCTTATAAGCTTTGAACTTTAACGAGCAAAGACAAAATCCATCTGGATTTGTCTAGGATTCCACCTTATCACTAAAGTACCTCTTACCAAAATCTATTTATTTCAAAGGTCCTTGAAAAGTTGGCGTACAGTTAGGTCTTTTTAGAAGGATAGAATAACCCTGACTACTTCCAAGATGGGTTTAAAGTGTTCCAGAGTTCAGAATTTGCTTATTTTCAGTTTTTAATAGTATCTTTTTATCCAGTTTGATAGTACAACTCTTGTGTTAGATTAAATTTGATACCGTGGATCATCACATTTTAATTTCCGCTATTAAAAAGTGGTTTAAATCTCTCTTGGGTAACTGAAGTTTTAAGAGTGTGCATGTTCTCTTTTGTTCTGGTGGGTCCCTCAGGGCTAAGTATAAGGCCTCCTTTTACTCTCTCTAAATTTGGGCACTACCACTTGATTCCAAAACCAAACAAGCCAGACAAGCTGGAGGCAAGGTCCATGACCAAGACCAGCCGGAGGCGAGGTCCACGGCCAAGACGAGCCAGAGGTGAGGTCCACGGCCAAGACGAGCCGGAGGCAAGGTCCACGACCAAGACGAGCCGGAGGCGAGGTCCACGGCCAAGACGACGAACCAGAGGCAAGGTCCACGGCCAAGACGACGAGCCGAAGGCAAGATCCACGGCCAAGACGACAAACCAGAGGCGAGGTCCACAGCCAAGACGACGAGCCGGAGGCGAGGTCCACGGCCAAGACGATGAACCAGAGGCGAGGTTCACGGCCAAGACGACGAGCCGGAGGCGAGGTCCACGGCCAAGACGAGCCAGAGGTGAGGTCCATGCCCAAGATGAGCCGGAGGCGAGGTCCGCGGCCATGGAACAGGAGCACGGACGATCCACCTGGAATCTGGAATCTCTCTCGCTCCCCTGGAAGAGGGTGGGAAAGAAGAACAAGACGTGAATCACACTGCACCAAACAGAAACATGATGTTGATCACTACAACTGTGTCTTATTTAGATGGAAAATAGAAATAAGACACTGACAGACACTCATAAATAATTATTTAAACATCGTCTTGTCAGCATTTTAAATATTCTCAAACGAGATATTGTCAAATCAATTTTCCCTACACCCCTAGTTCTGTATGTCCCATTTCCAAACTGGATAATTTAAACGATTGCGTTAGATTTGATGAAGTAAATTTAGGAGTGAAAGTGGATTCAGAGCTGAAGATTCCGACACCCCAGGGTCAAGTAAGAATTAATTCCGTTTTGGCATCTGACCTAAATGAGATACATTCTCTCCAATAGAGATTTTGAGACTAATAACAAAGACCCAGTTTTCATCACATAATCCATTCTGAGATTCTTTTAGCTTTTACACGGTTTGGCTTCTGCCTACCTGTCAGAGCAGCTGCAGTCTTTTGTCCCCTCGTGTTCTCTCAGGTTTCCTGATCAGCTGCTCCTAAAAGCTTCTCCAGACAAAGCGTCAGCTCAGGAGGGGACCTCACTTTTACAGCAGCACCAAAACTTTGGAACAACCTGCCTCTTTGTGTCTTCTTTGTGGTATATTTATTGTTTGATTTCTACACTTCCACTTCTGCAGTTATTTTATGCTTCTAAGCTTACTGTATGGGTGTTTGATTCCATATACAGCAATTTGGGTTTGTGGAATTTGTTAAAGTGCTCCATAAATAAAGCTGGACTGGAGTGGACTTCCAGCTGTTTTCTTTATTATTTGATCCGTTACTTTCTTGGCTCCAGTGCAAAAATCTTTATCTCTTCTTTCTAAACTCTTGACCTGTAAGGAAGGTTGATGCTTAGATATTTTGCTAGCTTTCTTTGCATACTTTGACCAAAGTGTTTGTTAATTTAAATGTATTTACACTGAGAAAGCTTTGACAACATTTTATCAGTTTTTGAATAATTCATTGTGAAAAGGTTTTGAATTTGTCTTATTTTGTTACAATGAAACTATACCTCTCATTCATCAAAAGTACTTTCGGATATGTACATTTCAGTCTCCCTTTGTGATAAAGTAGAATTTACACTACAGAAGTGAGAATATTAAGAATTTTTAATTAAATTTAATGAGTTTTTTAATTATGCAAGAGTTAAAATAGGAGCTTCAGGCAATATTATCTAAAACTAATAAGTATTTGTTTGATTAAAAACCAGGTTGTAAAAGCTGGGTCACTACTTGCTGGGGGCATTTTGGGCAGAAAAGGCGGAAAAAAAGAACAATGTTTTTATTCAAAAACAATAATAAATACTTGTCCTTACAAGCTCTGTACAGTGGTATAAAAACTATAAGCATAAAACATGAATTAAAGCTTTCTCTTAAAAATGTAATATGCACACTCACTAATGGATATACAGACAGAAATGTAAATGAAAGGTGTTTAAAAATGAGAATAAGGTGATAAAGTGGAAGATCTGGTTGGTGAGACATATTTGGTGAAGGTGATTGTTGCTCACTTTGAAAAAGACTCTGATTACATGTTAGGTAACACTTCCTTTTACAGGACAGTACTTACAGGATATTTAAGTGGTACTTTTTAATGGGACCCACTGGTACTTTTTGGTACTCACTGGGTACTTATAAGGTATTTACATGGAACTTTTTACTGGGACCTGCTGGTATTTAAATGGTACTTTTTGGTACCAACTCTATACTTACATAGTACTTGCTGTGTATTTCTGCGGTTCTTTTTTGTTCATACTTATGTGATACCTACTGGGTATTTATATCATACCTACCCTTAGATTATGTATTTATTGTTTGTAAATTATGTTTTTATTCGAATTATGCATTTAATTTTATTTATATCTCCACTCCAATTGTAAATCATCCAATTGAAGAAAAATAACATCTTCATTTTCATCAGAATCATAACTGTACGGTTGATAGGTCCAGCATTGCGTGCTGTTTTTTTTTTTTTTGTTGCTACATTAATGTTAGCTTGGGGTTGTGAGCATTGACAGTTTATGAGAACTGGACACAAAATACTTTCCCCTTCGTGTTCCAAATAAGACGTACCTGCTGGTCCAGAAAGCCAAAGTCCATAGACTTGTATTGAAAAAAAACTGCTATAACTCAGTCATTATATTTGTCAGAATAATCATTCTTGCTCTAGTACCTCCAGTAAATCTTGCTAAACCTAGATTTGGTTCATATATATTTCTTTATCGCAAGTTATTCAAATTATAAAATGTCAAATCAGACGCCTCAGTAAAAGCATGTGGCCCCCACTTCAAACATTCCAAACATTTGATGGATTCTCCTGCTTTTGGCAGAAGGGGTGTGGCTTTCCAACAGCTCACTCCTGATTGGCGAGAGTGGTTGCCATAGAAAAGTAGACTCAAACCACTTATTACGTTGTCCGTTTTCCAGAAAAATGGCAACTGAAATGACTGTTTTGTTGGAATTGGAGGTGTGGCATTTTCTGTGGGTGACATCACGGTCTGTTTGTCCATCTTTATATACTGTCAATGGTTGTGAGGGTCTGTAAGCTAGCGGGAGATGACTAAGAAAGGAATGCTGGGATATCAACGAAGGGTTACTTCTGCACCAACAGTAAAGGGCGAATTTTTATTGAGCTCCTGCCGCACTGCAGAAACTATGTCTTAATCATCAATTTTGGCTAAAAACGATTTTACAACAGCTAAAAATGTAGTTTGAGTGGAATAAGTATTTGCTATGAGCTGTTGCTCACAGTAAGCCTGTAGAAACAATCTGCATGAACATTTTTTCTCTACGGGTTCACCGTCTTCACACGGACCATCTACATGCCCCATATAGGTTTTTAGCCCTCAGACAACCAGTTTTCACCCATATAGTCAGTTGTGACTAAGACTTTCTGCATACAGACTGCGACAGGTAACTTATATCCTTGTTTATGTTACCAGCACACTCCCAAAATAATCATTCAGTGCTTGAACCACTAGAACCAGAGTAAATACAGAAAAATGAATTTCTCGATTCATTTGCATTGAATAGAAATGACAATGGAGTGCACTGTTACACAATCAGGCTTGTAAATATGCAGAAATAAAAAGGATAAGTGATGATTTGTCTGTTCAACCCTATTCTCCGTCCTTCCAGCTGGTGCTCATTAAAGGAAGGTACACTAAGGTGGCGAGACTCCAGTGATTCAGCAGGTTTTCAGACAAAATAACATGAATTAAGGCAGGTGTCTCGCATGTTTTCTCTTCGAGAAAGTTCTTTTTCTTTCAGTTAATAAAACTCCACCTCAGAATCCAAATCCACATCAAACGCAAGGTTTTATACACACAATATTTGCCCATCTGTTCCAGCAATCCATCATTTATATTTCTGTAATCAAATAAAAAATAACTGTTACTCCTCCACCAAGCAAAGAAAAGCTCACAAACATGCTCCAGAAACTTGGACTCCAATGTGATAACAAAACCGTGCTGACATGAGGCGAGTCATAAATCAACAGTGGAAGAAATCTGTCCAGTTTATGTGTGGAGCCAGTGAACTGCACATGATTTGATATGCAGACTGAGCTGATAACCAGAACAATGCCTACGATGAAGCCAATACTTTGTGTTGTCCTGGTGTCACAAGAAAAAAAATGTATTTAGTGTCATTAGCAAGTTCATTCATGGCGTCATGGTAGCAGTCCACAGAATATGCACATCATTAACGAGGATAGAGGTTTCAGAATTACCTGCTTTAATAAGATCAAAAACCTCAGACGTTTTGCCCCAATGCATCACCTTTTTTCCTTGTTCTCTAAATATCTAACGCACTTGTCGCTTGTGCCAACAGTTCTCTAATCAGGCGCCAAGGATCCTTTGCAGTGGGCAAGCAAGCAAGGAGAAAACTTGATTAATGGAAAGCCGAATCTTGATAGAAAGACTTAGCCGGAAGATGAAATCTTTTTTTGGACTAAAAGAAAAGGAGAAGACAAAGATAAATTGGTTTAAGCTGCAACTTATCTTGCATTGGTTGATAACAAGTTCAGACTCGAGAACTTTCTTTTATGTTGTTTTTTAAGTGATACTTTAATCAAAGGGTAAAAAGGGTCTGTAACAGTTAGTGGTGACTGCCCTCATGGGTGGATACCAGCATTCTGCAGGCAAAAATAAGCAAACCTGATCAAGGTATACACATAGCCAACTCAAAATATCAAGGTTATAGACCGCCCGGAAATGAAAATGTTTGTGCACATTTTTAGGTCATACTAGGCCTGAACAAACAACTGAAGTATTCTTACCGCAAAAGGAAGCATAAGGGACGATAAGTTGGTCTCCTAATATGGTTACACAAATACTAAACTATCTCTGTAGTTTAAAGTAACGAATCAAACAAAGCCCTTCATGGATTCAACCAATAGTAAGGTATGGGGCTCTTAGTGTCATTGACCAATCAGATGGAGCCTTTTAATGTCAGATTGCACTTTAATTTATGCTGAATTATTTCAATAAAACTGTCACAGTGACATGGAAATGTACTATTATTTTTGGATTGCTATTTGTTCATTTATTTTAGACGAAGCTTTTAAAATGGTAATTAAAAAATAAAAAGTTTTTTGAGTGACCTGAAGGAGTTCTGGTTCCAGTCAAGAACTACCGGTTCTGGACGTTGATGTATGGGCCCAGGGATTCTAGACAGGAGGATATGTGGAAGCTCGTCACTAGACCTAAATATTTCTGGGGTTCTTCCCTGTCCCGGGATCTAATCTGCTTGGCAGTTTCCTCAAATCTTCTCTTATCTTTCCGTATAACTTTGCTGTTATCTGACTTCTTGTACTCTTTACTGTTATGTACCATCATAAATAACTGGACTTGAATGGACCATACTTCAGTTTATTCTGCTCTTTCAGACAGTATTTCCCCCAGAAATAAATAATTAGTATCTCCTAGGCTGACACCTTCCAAACAGAGAAACTTCAACGCTGTATGTAAGAAATACATTGTTTGGTAATAAACAAACCACTCTGAAGTTCTTGTGATTTTTTTTTTCGACTATGATTAAGAATGATTCACTTATAGGACAAACAGAGAAAAAAGAGTCAGGAAATGCTGTTCCTTTAAAGATAAGATTCTTTACCAGAAGCTTTGAGAAGCTAAAAGGCTGGAATCTTGTTAGATCGGCCACAGCAGCAATCAGGAGAAGCCCGAGGCTTTAGGTCCTTTATATGGTTTTCATAAATTGACAGAGCTCCTATAAACCACGTTACTCCACGGCTATAAAAGGACCTCCGTAACCTAATCAATAGAGTTCTTAAAATCTATGTCTTTCATGGTAAATGTCAAAGTTGAAATTAAATATCTGTGTTGTTCCTTTGAAAGTAATGAAGTTCTTCATTATAAATCTCAAGGGCTCCTTATGTGAGGTCAAACCAAATGGAATGATTGTAATGGGAAAAGGAGAAACTTGAAGAAAAGCCTGCAGGTTTGAGACTGAGAAGTGTGGATTTAATCAGATAAAACATTCCGTTTGGGATTGTTTTAACATTTAGATTTTAAACAACTTGATCAGTACAGGAGCTTCCTCAAATCAAGGTGGCTTCCCCCTTTCCTAGAAGGTGGAGAGCTTCTGCCCACATTGGCTTCATGGAGTCATATAGTCTGTCAACCATTGTGGCAGCAATAGGAAGACCCCATAGGGACAGGAAAGGATTCGGCCACATTTCATCCACACATTTTTAATATTGTGTTATTATATTATAAAGAAGTGATTATCAACACGTTTTATTCTCTTAGTACAGCAAGTAGTCATTTAAAAATATGAAAAAAATGAGTTATTGTCATCATAACATTGAGAAAATTACAAACTTTTTCCACTAAAATGGAAGCAGCTGTTTTGAAATGGACAGAAAAAATCGTTCTGCTGCCCCTAGTGGAAAGATGATGTACTACAGACCAGAGAACATGTTTTTTAATGAAAGTTGGGATCATTCTAATGAGATAGCGGTCTCAGTAATGGGATTAGGATCACATTTTATTGATTTATTTATTTATTTATTGTTAGCTGGAGCGTAAAGTCAGCTGCTGCTATTCATTTAAGCCTCACTATCAAGTTTTTCCACCAACAGTAATGGCATTCCATTATTATTTTTTTATAAATTATAAAGAGCATTGTTGAACAGGTTTCACCTTGTACCTTAGTGAGTTAAAGAAATATTTTGCTGTATTTCTGCGAGCATAAAACCCTCACATTCCTGTATTCATTCAGCTCCTCTTTCAGAAACCTTCTCATCGCCTCTGTTCTTTGTTTCTTCTCTCCCTTGTACAGATTCTCACACCGAGTGGTTTTGCTAGAATGCGTTTCTATCCAGAGCAATGGGACCATATCTTTCCAGGTCATCCATCCATACGGCTCAGCCTCAGACAGATTCTGCGTCTTTCAGAGCCAGGTTTTGGTCCCACCACTCATTAAGTGACCCCCGAGAACCTCGTCGTGGTACTGTATGCTTCTGGTCTCAAAGCAAATCTAAAGAACGATTCATGTGCCAAATACATTTCTCTGCCAGAAAAAAGGCTCAACAATGAGGGAATCCTGGAAGTTTTCCCAGGTGATGCATATGCATGTCCTTACAGAGCATCCCGAGATATTTGATCCTTTCAGCCATTTAGGTTAAAGATTCCAATACAGAAATCATTTATTTATTAAATAATAAAAGCCTGTTTTCCAAATCCAAACTAAAGCTTTAAAATAACAAAACATAAAAACTTTCTCTAACAAAGAAGCTGGTGCTTCAGACGTCTGCACACACTGTTCATATTCTGTGTTTTTTGTGGCTAAACCACAAAATGTGTGCATTTATTATCCGCTATGTGGGTACAAGCAGCCAAATGCACATATGCATGAGCACAACCACCACAGACCTTCAGAAGAACTTCTGTAAAAACCTCCTTCAAAATGCCCACACGCCGCCAGAAACCCAAAGAAATGTTCAGCGACATGCAGGGAAAAACAAGGAGGAATCTGCATGAGCATTTCAAGGGGAAGCGTGACACTATAAAGCAAGCCGTTGACTCAGATCTGTTTGAGGGGTTTCCTTTAACATCACGATGTTTTTAAATGGTAAAGGTTTATATTATCTGGTTTATAAAGCAACAGGTGAAAACATCTGCAATTCTCAATGAATAGAAATAGTGTTTTCCTCCAGCTACAGTCAAATAAATAATTCAGTTAGGCCTGGAATGCATTCTCTAAAAAGATCTTTTGGCAAAATAGTAGTAATAAAACAACAGTTGAAATGTTGGAAAAAATCCCAAAATTATTTTTTGAGCAATTAAAAAAATTGTCTTTTAAACATGATTAGTTGATAGATTTTACACATTTAAAAAAAAGCAAGAAAACAATTAAAAAGACGATGAAACGCGGAGTAGGGTGGAGGCAAAAAGCATAAAAAAGGCTTATTTACAGCTTATAACTCAAATAACACAATCAATCAATGTGGTCACCTTTAGCAAAGAGCAAACCCAAACCCTGTTGCTGAGAGTTCTCTGTCTACACTAGCTCACAGCCCCTCAAACCTTCAAGCTAACATTATTGGTGCTACAAAAATGGCTAACAATTACTGCTGACATAATTAGTCGATTGGTCATGACTTTACTGAATATTTTTTTTTATTTATTTATTTTAATTAGCTATCTATGCGTCTTTTTGGTGCAGTACAGTTCACGTGTTGTGCCTCTGTGGGAGAGTTTTCAGACTCCTGATGGATCGTCTGTGCTCCTGTTCATATCCGTGGACCTCACCTCCGGCTCGTTGTGGCTGTGGACCACGCCCCCACCCATCCCCCAGTTCTAACTGGACGGACAATTTTCAAACATGTAGTTGTAGAGTTAGATGAGCTGATTCTTCTTTGATAGTCCTGGTAAATCGCCTGTCCGTCCTGGGAGAGGATCTCTCCTTCATGTGGACGTTCCTGAGGTTTCTTCTTTTTTTTTGTCTGGAATTAAGGTTGTTTTTAATAGTTTTCTTCACTGAGAAGGCGGGTCTAAAGGCGGGAATAACCAGTTTATTTTGTTTAGCAATCAGCTATTGCTTATATTTTATGACAGACTTTCTTCTTTTGTACACATAAAGCCAATTGAGATAACTGTTTTGTGACATCGGGCTATATAAATAAAATGTAATTGATTATTAAAATATATGACGAGTAATTTAATAATCGATTAGTCGTTTGGTGTTATTTTTTAATCTCAAATCGACGTAGTGCTAATCCGGATCAGTAGTGATGTCACAGGAAGTTGTTTGAAGACTCGGGTACCATAGCAACACGCCAACGGAGCTTGAAAGTGAGGGAAACAAAAAGTTTCTTGTGTTCATGAGCACTTGAAGAAGAAGTGACTGAGTTTGATAACGCTCAAGAGGGATCGTCGTCTAGCTAAGCTAAGCTAACTTTAGCGCAAACTTACTAGCCAAATGATTTCTGTGGATCCCTGCAACCTCGACCCCATCGGAGCGAAACGTTCCTGCTGAGGGGAAAATCTGCTCTCAAAAGAGATGAAGTCTTCTGCAAGACATGTAGAAATAGTAACTTTCCTGGCTAAAATTAAGAAATTGAATACAGTTGTGAGTGCTCACAAAATGCACTTTTGTTATAGTTGAGTTAGTGAGACCAAACTTTATCTTTTGTGAAAAATGGTTGCTTTGTTTCAACCTCATTTGATTTAAGTCTTTTTTTAATGCCATAAACAATTGAAGGAAAGAAGCTGAACAATTTATTAAAGGTTTAATAAACTATTGTTTTTATTTTTAGCTAGCATATAGCTTAAACATTTCAAGTTTAAAGCTAATGACGGTTATGATGTTTATTTTAGATCCAGTTTACGATTAATCGACTATTAAAATAATCATTTGTGGCAGCCTTAATCACAAAAAAGCTCTTTTTTAAAAATATTTTTTAATTGTCGACTCTTGATTCACAATAATACTTAGAAATGCAAGTTTTATAGTTCGTTTTATTTATAAATGTCCTCCATTATGAGAAAAATGATATAAGAACATCTTAAAAACATCACAATTTTCATTGTCTTCAGTGTAACTTCTAATAAGTGTTACATCTTTTCGAGGTTGAATTTAACTTGACTTTGACTTATATTATATTGTTTATGAACTAGTTGAATACCAACATTTTAACAGATTATTGCAGAGAAAAAAGAGAGGAATAAAAGGCGTTTTCCTCGTAAAATGTCCTCCAGATGGTTCAACACAATCTCCTCTTTATTAGCGGTAATTTCGTGGCTGCTAAATCTCTGTTTGTCACACTGTGGTGATGCAAACAAAGAGACACGTCTATAAGAATTAGATCAAAAGAGAAATACAAAATATTTGGTGCAATTTGCCTCTTTTATGTTTTTTTCTTTTAATACTGTTTCTTTAAATTGCTGTAATCATACCAATTTATCACAAAAATAACCTCAAGGGAAAAAAACAGAAGCAGTTAAATCATATCCGGCTTTGTAATTAAATAAAAACAACAAATAATTTCCAATTTACCTCTAATTGTTCAAATTAAATCCATTCTATTCCATATAAATGATTAAAACTGTGTTTACATAATTGCAAAATGTTCACATTAAGAGCAACAGGATTGCCTCTGAAAGGGACATTTTTATTTAATAAGTAAAGCACAAAACAACAGGGCAGAGACGGCGCGTATTCCTGCTGGAAGACGTGTGATATCAGTGAAAAAGAAGGAGGTTGTAAAAATGATTCATGTGAGAAAGACATCTCTAGTTCCTCGCAGCCAAAATAACGCCGTGGTGTTGCTCAACAGAGAATTCACGAGGTCCAAAAACAAGCAGCGTCTTATCCGACGCAGCATATGGTTACATACCGCAGAGTGTGAAAACACTGCCAGTGCCAAGTTAATTGTCACCATTAGTGCACACCCCAGCCTGAAGAGCCGCCCTCTGCACTGCATTAAACACTATATGAAACCATTCAATTACATCGTGACTACAGGGGGAAACTGCAAGTCTTCTGCCTGCGTCAGTACTCAATTTTCTCCTAATGTCACATCCCCAGCTGAGATTACGGCCCTTTGTGATTAGAAAATAGAGTATTACGCTCATTTCACCTGGAAATATCTTTAGTGAAATTAGTTTGGATTATTCAGCCAAAGAACACTGTGCGCTAAAGTTGAAAGCAGAGATCTAAACCGAACATCCTGCTTGCTATTAGTGACATTAACTTTCCATTTTGGCTTTTCAAAAAACTATATTTCATGCACTCGCAACTTCACCGAAAATGTTTTTTAAAGATGCTTATTGAACATCTGCGGAGCAGTTTGAGATAAGCGCCACACAGAGGAAGTTAATTAGCACCATAGATCAGGTCTAATGAATGCTTTTTGAGATTTGTAATGACTCTGGATGCCACAATGAAAGCACAAATCTGCCACTCCTTTGCTGGATCGCACAAATCACACCAATCTGTAAGGAAACATGCAGCAGCCTTGTAGACAGCACTTCTATGGCGCACTAAAATGCAATCTGATTTCTTTTAATTATTATTGCTTTTTCGTTTGTGATGGAAAGTAATTTGCTGTAGCGCGTGATCGGGCTGTTTTTCAAAAAGTCATTACGTCTTGCTGCGCCGGGCTTTTCTCCGTGGGGGAGCTCGGCTGTTCCTGTTCCTCTATCAACGGTAACCAATGAAGCTCAAAGATGTTACTGCTGCTGAAGCTGAAGGAGACTTCACACCCCTCTGCTCTCTTTATGCTCCTTTTCTTTCCACTCCTGTCTGTTTCTCATTCTTATTTTGAATCGTGCACATCTGGAGATACTTGCTCTCTTGGTAAGTGTCTAAAGACTTGTAAGCAAGGATCTTACTCTGTAAAAAAAAAAAAAAAAAGATTAAATTAAAATTTCCTAAACTAATTTTACCATCTGCAAAATAAAATCCAGTTTCACAATTTACATTAGGAGTGTCAAACATACTCCATCCTGCCTGCCAGATGTTTGAATCCGGTCCAGTTATGAAGAGGAAGAAATGTAAATATATATTTTTTTAAAAAGCAAGTTTCTAGCCCATTCCTGTGACGAGTTATGGGTATTTATCTCCTGGTCGTGGACTGCAGTTCTGCTTCATCTGGACTATGGACTTAATCATCACTCGTCCCGCAACTCTATATGAATGAACTCTACTCATATATGCAGTTTTAGCAGCTAACTTTTCTTTAACCGTTCTGGTATCGCCTGTCCGTCCTGGGATGGGATCTCTCCCTCATGTGGGAATCCCTAAGGTTTCTTCTTTTTTTCCTGACTCAGGTTTTTTTAGGAGTTTTTCCTTACCGCGAGGGAGGGTCTAAGGACAGGGATGACCTGTTCTTTATAGTCTGTTTAGTTTTTACCTATTGTGCATATTTTATGACTCCATCTGTGCATCTGTAAAAACTACAGGCATGAAGCCCAATGAGGCAAATTGAATTTGTGATATTGGGCTATATAAACAAAATTGAATTGAATTTAAAGAAATGGCCGCTATGCGCAATCCTGCCACTAGGGGAAGCAAAGAGTAAGATCCAGTTAGGTTCTGTGCTAGCATCAACTTTGTTAAGTTGCTATAAAAATGATCAGGTGTTATACCACAATTACCAAAATGTTGTTGTCAAAAGATAATAATAATAATAATAAATGATTAGATTACTAGGTTGTTTAAAGCATTTTTTTCCAGCTGAGAAAAAAACAAAGTAAAAACAAAGCTATGGATAACAAATTTTTGATTCAGTTTTATTTATATAGCTCAATATCACAAAAAAATGCCCGATTGGGCTTCATGTCGGTAATTATATAGAAGCAGAAGGTCGGTCATGAAATATAAACAATAGCTGGTTGCTAAACTAAATTAAATTAAACTAACTAAGCTAAACTGGTTATCCCTGCCCTTAGACCCTCCTTCTCGGTCAGGAAAAAATCGTTAAAAATACCTGATTCCAGGAAAAAAGAAGAAATCTTAGGGATTTCTGCATGAAGGAGAGATCCTATCTTAGGACAGAGTACCAGGACTATTAAAGAAAAATTAGCTCATCTAACTCTACATCTACGTATCTGAATAGAGTTCAGCCAGATAGGACTGGGGGATGGGTGGGGGTGTGGTCCACAGCCAAGAACAGGAGCACAGATGGTCCACCAGGAATCTGAAATCTCTCCCACAGAGGAACAACACATGAATTGCACTGCACCAAACAGAGGCAGAGTTAGCTAAATAAAATAAATTACCCACTCCGAGATGCAAGACAACGAGCCAGAGGCGAGGTCCACGGCCAAGAACAGCAGCACAGGCAATCCACCTGGCATCTGAAATCTCTCCCACAGAGGAACAACACATGAACTGCACTGCACCAAATAGGATCAGAAAATAATTTAAATAAAGACCCATTCCTTTCATCTTTTGAGTTATTTTAGGTGTTCTTAGTGGTCTTCTAATGGTCTAGTGATGTCACCAATTTACCAAAATAAAAGCTTAATAAATACAAACATTGTCTGAAGACTGTTTATAAATACACTGTTCTGGTGAGACAAAAAACTTGAAGAATTTATGAAATATAAATTTTTTTTTCAAATGACATCGTTCAAATGCAGTGCATCATGGTCTATACTTTCCAATCTAAGCATCGGGCGTGTAATAGATTTTTGAAGCGACTTTTGGGAATTGACAGACGCTCTTTATGGCACTGTAAGTATTGAATTAATTTGGGTAAAACCTTAAGCTAAGTTTACACCAAACACGATTCGTGAAGCATAATCGTCCCGTTTCAAAGTTAAGACGATGTATAGCCACAATGTGAGCGCTGGGTGCGTTTTGGTCGGTGTTGGGGTTTAAAAAGTCTGAACTTTGGTAAAGAAGACTTGTTGCGTCAACCAATCGGGGACTCTGCTTCGGCATGTGACATGTTGATCAGCAGGTGGACGTTTGAACATTTTTCTTTCTTTCAAGACAACAACAAAAATGTAATCTAACTTTATCTTTGTTTTTATTTTCTCCCTATTGGACTAATCGGACAGCAAGTCATCAAACTGAGTCACAGAAACACAGAAGCACCACTATGGTTGTGTTGTAATTGTCCTGTTGCTATTGGAGTAGATTTGACCATCTATTCATATCAACACAAGAGTGCAAGTTTGATTTTCTTTAATGTCTTGGTTTTGCTTTGCGATTCTAATAAAGTATTTCTGTGTTTTGCATGGTCTGTCTCGTTTCTATCAGCGATCCAATCCTCGTCTACACACTCACGGACTTAAAAGCTTTGAGGTGCATTCATGCTTTGAGTCAAGGCTCAGGGCTGTCACATTGTTAAATCATGAAGTGCACAGGCTTTTAACGCTCTTCCATCAGCTGTCTATGAGTACACACATTCTCAGACTCTTTTCTAAATCGTACTCGTGTTACACCCTAATGGACAAATCAAGTACCACTATTGACCTCAGAGAAAAAAAATCACAAAACGATCACATTTGTGGACTGCTATGGTTGATAAACATTTGTGTATGATGGATATGACATTTCATTTTATTTAAAAACTAGTTTATTTAGACTGAAAGACTTTGCTGGTTTACTTTTAGGCAGGTAAGATGGAAGGCCAATAACTTCATGATGGAGAGTGATGAACAAAACGGAGAATGAGTGAGCAGCGGATGGGAAACAGCAGCTTGCAGTGGTGGAGCTGCCTACAGTCATTAAGGGGAAGACAGACAAATATAATTTTTGTATGGGAAAAACCACAGCTAGCACTCTAACCGGATTCTGATTCATTACGGGAAATGTTTGTGAGAGTCTGAGCTTTTCTGTCTGGCTGAGGCAGAAGCGGGAAACCCAGCGGTGTGAGCTTACTCAAATAAAAGACCGGTCGAGATTTGATACGAGAGTTAACTTTGTTTTCTAGATATTATTAATCTTTACTACCAACATTTTTTATTTATATTTTTTCAAGTTCAGTTGGAGTTAAATGACTCTTTACTGCTCTCATGTTCTAGATATGATAGCATGCTAGGCAGGATAATAAACCTATGACTATTTATTTGTATCACAACCAATAAACAAGTGATAAAAGATGAACTTTCTCTCTGAACTGAAGCTTTATTTAACCTATCATGACAATCAGCATTTATATCGCTTTCCTTTGCAGCCGCAGTTGATAATAATGCCAACTCAGCGACAGGTTGTTGTGTTAATGTGACGAGTCACATTACCTATCAAATAGTCTGTTTTTAGAGAAAAGATAGTCTAAACTTAAAAAAATAACAAAAATAAAGTACAAAAAATTGACTCCATACTTTTTTACAAGTGACCTTGTTATAAGCGGGATAATGCCCTACAAAGTGTGCATTAACAGAAATTAACGTGTGGAATTCTGATCCAGTAGGGTTAATTA